>NC_069510.1:18074341-18156841 GCF_027579735.1 Bombina bombina | reverse complement strand
GGGTGGAAGGTAAATCTGGAAAAGGGTTCCCTAGTCCTGAAAACAAGGGTGACTTTCTTGGGAACTCTAATCGATTCTATATCTGAGGATTTTTCTGACAGAAGTCAGGAAATCGACCGTCTGTGGCTCAGTGCATGGAAGTAATCGGACTGATGGTGGCTGCAATGGACATCATCCCGTTTGCTCGGTTCCACCTCAGGCCTCTGCAGTTAAACATGCTCAGGCAGTGGAATGGAGATTATGCAGACTTGTCTCCTCGAATAACCCTGGAACAGGAAACGAGGGTTTCTCTTCAATGGTGGTTGTCTTTGGATCATCTATCCCAGGGAACCTGCTTTCGCAGACCGTCCTGGGTGATTGTGACAACAGACGCCAGCCTTCTAGGGTGGGGAGCTGTCTGGGGTTCTCTAAAGGCTCAGGGAGTATGGACTCAGGCGGAGTCTGTTCTTCCTATAAACATCCTGGAACTAAGAGGGATCTTCAATGCTCTTCTGGCCTGGCCTCAGTTGGCTTCGGCACAGTTTATCAGATTCCAGTCGGACAACATAACATCAGTGTCTTACATCAATCATCGGGGAGGAACGAGGAGTTCCTTAGCTATGACCAAGGTAGCCAAGATAATCCGGTGGGCGGTGGCCCATTCTTGCCATCTGTCAGCGATCCACATCCCAGGGGGTGGACAACTGGAAGGCGGACTTTCTGAACAGGCAGACTTTTCATCCGGGAGAGTGGGAACTCCATCCGGAAGTGTTCTCCAACCTGCTTCTCAAATGGAGTCGGCCGGAGTAAGATCTCATGGCATCTCGTCAGAATGCCAAGCTCCCAAGATACGGGTCGAGGTCCAGGGATCCCCAGGCGGAACTGATAGATGCTCTGGCAGTTCCTTGGTCCTTCAGTCTAGCATACCTGTTTCCTCCGTTTGCACTTCTTCCTCGGGTCATTGCTCGAATCAAACAGAAGAAAGCATCAGTGATCCTCATTGCCCCTGCTTGGCCTCGCAGGATTTGGTATACAGATCTGGTGGAAATGTCATCTCTGCCACCTTGGATACTTCCGTTGAGGGAGGACCTTTTAATTCAAGGTCCCTTCCTTCACCCAAATCTAGTTTCTCTGAAGCTGACTGCTTGGAGATTGAACGCTTAATATTATCCAAGCAGGGTTTTTCTGATTCAGTCATAGAGACCATGATTCAGGATCACAAGCCGATCACTAGAAGGATTTATAATAAGATATGGCGTAAATATCTCTATTGGTATGAATCCAAGGGCTACTCATGGAATAGTTAGGATTCCCAGAATTTTGTATTTTCTTCAAGAAGGTTTGGAGAAGGGTTTATCTACCAGTTCCCTAAAGGGTCAAATCTCTGCTTTGTCTATTTTGTTACACAAACTTCTGGCAGATGTTCCAGATGTACAATCTTTTTGTCAGGCCCTGGTTAGGATCAGGCCTGTGTTCAAACCCGTTACTCCTCCATGGAGTCTGAATTTAGTTCTCAACGTTCTTCAAGGGGGTCTGTTTGAGCCTATGCATTCCTTAGATATTAAGTTATTATCTTCAAAAGTTTTGTTTCTTGTTGCTATTTCTTCAGCTCGTAGAGTATTTGAACTCTTGGTGTTGCAATACACTTCACCTTATCTTATTTTCCATTCAGATAAGATAGTTTTACGTACTAAACTAGGTTTTCTTCCCAAGGTTGTTTCAGACAGGAACATTAATCAGGAGATTGTTGTTCCTTCCCTGTGTCCTAATCCTTCTTCTCAGAAGGAACGTCTTCTACACAATTTGGACGTTGTCCGTGCTTTAAAATTTTACTTACAAGCGACTAAGGACTTTCGTCAGTCTTCTTCTTTGTTTGTATTTTCTCTGGAAAACGTAAGGGTCAGAAAGCTATGGCTACCTCTTTTTCTTTTTGGCTGAAGAGTATCGTCCATTTTTCATATGAGACTGCTGGACAGCAGCCTCCTGAGAGGGTTACGGCTCATTCCACTAGGGCTGTTGCTTCCTCATGGGCATTCAAAAATAAAGCTTCTGTAGAACAAATTTGCAAGGCTGCAACCTGGTCCTCTCTTCATACTTTTTCTAAATTATATAAATTTGATACTTTTGCCTCGGCTGAGGCTGCTTTTGGGAGAGAGGTTCTTCAAGCAGTTGTGCCTTCCGTTTAGGTTCCCTGTCTTGTCCCTCCCTTATCATCTGTGTACTCTAGCTTGGGTATTGTATCCCATAAGTAATGAAGATGATCCGTGGACTCATCGTGTCTTTAAAAAGAAAAGAAAATTTATGCTTACCTGTTAAATTTGTTTCTTTTTAGACACAATGAGTCCACAGCCCGCCCTGTTCTTTTAAGACAGGTTGTTAATTTTGTAAACTTCAGACACCTCTGCACCTTGGCTTTTCCTTTCTCTTCCTAACTTTGGTCGTATGACTGGAGTGGGAGGGAAGGGAGGAGCTATATAATCAGCTCTGCTGTGGTGCTCTTTGCCACCTCCTGCTGACCAGGAGGTGAATATCCCATAAGTAATGAAGATGATCCGTGGACTCATCTTGTCTAAAAAGAAACAAATTTATCAGGTAAGCATAAATTTTTGGGGTTTTTTTGCATTTTCTTAGGGCTGGACTTCTCATACTCTTTAGCATTTTCTTAGGGCTGGACTTCTCATACTCTTTAGCATTTTCTTAGGGCTGGACTTCTCATACTCTTTTTTTGCATTTTCTTAGGGCTGGACTTCTCATACTCTTTTTTTGCATTTTCTTAGGGCTGGACTTCTCATACTCTTTTTTTGCATTTTCTTAGGGCTGGACTTCTCATACTCTTTTGCATTTTCTTAGGGCTGGACTTCTCATACTCTTTTGCATTTTCTTAGGGCTGGACTTCTCATACTCTTAAGCATTTTCTTAGGGCTGGACTTCTCATACTCTTAAGCATTTTCTTAGGGCTGGACTTCTCATACTCTTTAGCATTTTCTTAGGGCTGGACTTCTCATACTCTTTAGCATTTTCTTAGGGCTGGACTTCTCATACTCTTTAGCATTTTCTTAGGGCCGGACTTCTCATACTCTTTTGCATTTTCTTAGGGCCGGACTTCTCATACTCTTTAGCATTTTCTTAGGGCCGGACTTCTCATACTCTTTAGCATTTTCTTAGGGCTGGACTTCTCATACTCTTTTGCATTTTCTTAGGGCTGAACTTTTCATACTCTTTTGCATTTTCTTAGGGCTGAACTTTTCATACTCTCTTGCATTTTCTTAGGGCCGGACTTCTCTTTCTCTTTAGCATTTTCTTAGGGCTGGACTTCTCATACTCTTTTGGCTGAACAGATGGTCCATTTAAAGTGTAATCCCACATGATATGTTTAATTAAAGGGACATAAAACCCAAATATATTCTTTAATGATTCAGGAGGAAGATAAGCTAAGGAGTGTACACGTGTCTGCAGAACTATATGGCAGCAGTTTTGCAACAATGTAATACATTAGCAAGAGCACTAGATGACAGCACTATTTCCTGTCATGTAGTGCTTCAGACGTGCACACTACCTACCTAGATATCTCTTCAACAAAGAATAACATAATAACAAAGCAAATGTGATAATAGAAGTAAATTGGAAACCTTCTTAAAATTGTATGCTCTGTCTGAATCATGAAAGAAACAAATTTGCGTTCCATGTCCCTTTAATCAGTCTTATTTAAAAAAAAAAAAAAAAAACAGTGTTTGGTTTCCCTTTAAAGGGATAGCTTCCTGCTACAATAACATGCTGTCATTTGTTAGTGTCACTTTTGCACTGCTGACTCTCAAACTCTATGAGGTCGATGCAACGTATCTTATGTTTGTATACAGAGAACCACCATTAATGTTTATGGAAATTTTTGTAGCTAAATCATTTGATAAGTTTTTTTTTTCTATAGGATTGAGATCACTCCCTATGTGTTTAACACCTTGGCAAGAGTTAAACACACAAAGTCCAGCTAAGGAGCCGCAGAGAACTGCTGCTAAGCCAATCAGTAGCTTGGCACAGTCACACAACCTCACCATTCACAAAAGTTTTCCAATTAAAGGGACATGATACCCAAATGTTGTAGCATTGCTGTAAAAAATGACTAGCAAATATCACCTGAACCTCTCTATGTAAAAAAGGAAGATATAACTCAAAATTTCCTCAGTAGCAACATCCCATTGTAAAGGGTCTTTAAGCAGCCAATCAGGAAGCTAGTTAAGGGACTTGCAAGTGAGTGTGCATCTGTCATGTGCAGGCACAGTCATGTTATTTTCCACTTCAGTTTAAAGGGACATGAAACCCATTTTTTTTTTTTTTCTTCAGATAGAGAATACAAATTTAAACATCTTTCCAATTTATTTATATTATCTAATTTGCTTCATTCTTTTGGAGAAATAGCGATGCACATGGGTTAACTAATAACATGATGCATATATGAGCAGCCATCAATCAGCAGCTCCTAAGCCTGCCTAGGTATGCTTTTCATCAAATGATACCAAGAGAACAAAATAAATTGGATAATAGAAGTAAATATGAAAGCTGTTTGAAATGGTGTTCTCTCTCACTGTAAAGCAAAGTATGACCTCAGCTCTGACGAAGCTGATTGGCTGTTGTTTTTCCCCCCAACATGCAGCTGACAGTTGCATTACAAATGAACACTGAGCATGTACTGTTGTGAGCTGAAGACTTTTGTGGTAACATATCTTCCTTTTTTTCACCTAGAGATGTTTTATGTGATACTTCGTCAGCTTTTTACAGTTTTGCTGCATCTCTTTTGGGTATTATGCCCCTTTTTAAGTGCTTCAATAGTTGTGGTTAGCTCCTTTGTTATTATAAAACACCTAGAGTTATGCTCTAACCAGGTAATTCATGTCAATTTTACACTACACTGTCCCTTTAAAGGGGACATTAAACACTAAATAAATGCAAGATAGAATGATGAATTCAAACAAAAGATTAGAGAATAACATGTAGCTGTATTGTTTAACGTTTCATTAGTTGTTTACATTTTGACAAAATAAGTGTAAATTAAAACAATGGGAGCTGCCATGTTGTAACTTAGGTTACCTTATCTGCTGTGGCCAAATAGGGACCGTTATAAATAGGTCACTAGAGTGTGCAGCCAATGGCTTTGTGTAATATAAGTGTTCTTCACTTCCACTTCTAACAGGAACTGAAAAGCTCAGAATTTCAAAATGGAATTACAGGAAAAGGGGGCAAAATAAATAATGAAAGTGTATTGCAGAGTTATTTTTATATTAACGATTTATCATTTTATATTAGCATCTCAAAGTGTTTAATGTCATGTTGTAACTGTCATATAAATATTACACAGGCACAGCTAATATTGTTATAGAGAATTATTTATTTATTATATTCTACTGTACACTACTGTGATTCTGACTCCTGCTGATAAATTCCGCAGCACATTGTAACCAAGCTTGAATTAACCCATTCCAATCTTTGCTTTTAGAATTCACAGAGAAACTCCTATCAGAACCCCTGAAACACCCAGACTTTTTCAACGTGAAAGAACTGATCTCTGTTAAGGAGCTATTTGATGCGCGTGTGCATCTGGGACATAAGAAGGGGTGCCGACACAGGTAGGCATGTTTGTTACGCGTACCTTTTTATTAAGGAATATTCATAGTGCACCCAGATTAAACTGTCAGTCTGTAGTAGCCTCTGGCAGCTAAGGGGTTGAATGTTATAGTGTCGCCTATATGGATACTTAGTATATTTTTAGTTTTCTAATTAATAGCGGGATAAAAAAAAAAGGATAGTTATTCCACATCTGAAACTCAGAATCTGATTTATGCGTGAAACCTTTTTTTGTAAATTCATTAATTGCATCATCAGAATCTCTCCATGTCAGCTCTTATTACAACTTGACTGCCTTTAGCATAAATGAACATAAAACATAAAATAAAATTGTGCATATATTTAATTGGTCAGTTAAGCCAAAATTAAACTTTCATCATTCGGATAGAGCGTGCAATTTTATATAAGTTTTTTCCATTTACGTCTATTATCTCACTTTCTTCATTCTCTTGGTATCCTATTTTGAAAATCATACCTAGGTATGCTCAGAGCAGACATGCACTACTGGAAGCTGCTAATTGGTGGCTGCACATATCTGCCTCTTGTAATTGTCTCACCCAATGCGTTCAGATAACTCCCAGAAGTGCATCGCTTCTTCTTCAGCAAAGAATACCAATAGAATGAAGCACATTTGATGATATAGTAACATTTCCTTCCATAAGGCAGGGAGAGCCCACAAGTTCATTTCTTACTGTTGGGAAATAAAACACCTGGTCACCAGGAGGAGGCTTAAATCTACTTCTCAGGAATCTGGGTCCAAAGAAATTACTACCCTTTCTACATTACCCGCTCCACATGCAGTTCCCCGCGGCTCATCTAATCCTCCATCTGGATGGGGCCTTTTTCCAGCGGATTTTACCGTGCCGTTACAATCAGCGTTGTCTGCGGCCCTGAGTTCCTTACCTCGCTCTAACAAGCGCAAGAGAAAGGTTAAACATAGTTCTCCTGACCTAGAGTTATCTAAATATTTGTCGCATTTAGCTACTATGTCCCAGCTATCCGAGGATGATTTAACCTCTGTAGCTTCAGAGGTTAAACTTTCTGAGTTGGAGACATCATTTTTTATCCTCCTTCAGCGGTGGAACACTCCTTTAGATTTAAAATTGAGCATCTGACTTTTTCTGTGCCAGTTAAGGTGGCGAACATTATTTCCCCCTTGTCTACTTTTTTAAAAATTATTCCCGGCCCCTCTCTCTCAATTAAATTAGTAGGGCTCCATCCCTAAGGTGGATAGCGCTATCTCTACGCTGGCTAAGCATACTACTATCCCTCTGAAGGATAGTTCTTCTTTTAGAGAGCCTATGGATAAAAGAATGGAAACTTTTCTGAGGAAGATGTTTCAACATACTGGGTTTTATTTCAACCAGCTGTAGCCGCGGTTGCTGGAGCAGCTACCTACTGGTGTGACACTCTGTCGGAGCTCATTGAGGTGGAGACTCCCTTCGAGGATATTCAGGAGAGAGTTAAAGCACTGAGAATTGCTAACTCTTTCATTTGTGACGTGAATATGCATATTCGCATAAATGCAAAGGCTTCTGGCTTTGCGGTTCTAGCCCGCCGGGCTTTCTGGTTGAAGTCTTGGTTTGCGGATATGACTTCTAAATCCAGACTCCTTTCTCTTCCCTTCAAGGGGAAGATTTTATTCGGTCCAGGGCTGGACTCCATTATCTCTACGTTTACCGGAGGGAAAGGTGCCTTCCTACCGCAGGATAAAAAGAATAGGCCTAAGGGACGGCAACTGTCTAATTTTCGTCCTATCGTGCTGACAAGTCACAACAACAGCAATCCTCATCCAAGTCCGAGCAGCCCAAGAGTACTTGGAAGCCGGCTCACTCCTGGAATAAGTCCAAACAGATTAAGAAGCCCGCCAAGAACAAATCGGCATGAAGGGGCAGCCCCCGATTCGGGATCGGATCGAGTAGGAGGCAGCCTGTCTCTTTTTTTCAGACGCTTGGTTCCAGGATGTACAGGACACTTGGGTCCTGGAGGTTGTATCTCAAGGATACATGATAGAATTCAAATCTCATCCACCCAGTGGCAGATTCCTACTCTCCAGTCTGTCTACAAGACCAGAAAAGAGGGCTGCCTTCTTAGGTTGCGTACTGGATATCTCCTCTCTCTAGGAGTAATTTTCCCAGTACCTACAGCAGAAAGAGGTTTGGGGTTTTATTCAAACCTTTTTGTGGTTCCAAAGAAGGAGGGAACTTTTCGTCCAATTCTGGACCTAAAGTGCCTAAACAAGTTTCTGAGTGTTCCCTCTTTCAAGATGGAGACAATATGGTCAATCTTTCCTCTGGTTCAGGAAGGACAGTTTATGACCACAATAGACCTGAAGGATGCATACCTTCACGTCCCGATTCACAGGGAATATTTTCAGTTCCTGAAGTTTGCTTTTCTGGACCAGCACTTCCAGTTCATAGCTCTTCTGTTTGGCCTAGCTACTGCTCCAAGGATATTTACAAAGGTTCTGGGGACTCTTTTAGCCGTTGCCAGAACATGAGGTATTGCAGTAGCGCCTTACCTGGACGTTATCTTGGTACAGGCACCATCTTTTCGTCTAGCAGAAGAACATTCGGAGTCCCTTCTCAATCTTCTTCAATCACATGGATGGAAGATAAACTTGGAAAAGAGTTCTCTTACTCCAAGTACAAGGGGGATTTTCCTGGGGACAATAATAGACTCCATATCCATGAGAATATTCCTCACAGATCAGAGACGTTGCAAGCTAACTTCTGTATGTGTTGCCGTCCAGGCCTCTTATAGACCCTCAGTGTATGGAGGTGATCGGACTCATAGTGTCTTGTATGGACATCATTCCTTTTGCCAGATTCCATCTCAGACCTTTACAACTATGCATGCTGACAATGAAACGGCGACCATTCAGATCTGTCTCAACAGATTGTGCTGGACAACCTGTCAAGAGACGTGCTCTCTTGGTGGCTCTGTCCAGATCATCTGTCCCAAGGCACGTGCTTTTTGAGACCGTCCTGGGAGATTGTGACTACGGGGGCAAGCCTTTCCGGCTGTAGAGCCGTTTGGGGTGCCAAGATGGCACAAGGTCTGTGAACTCAGGAGGAGTCCTCCCTTCCGATCAATATTTTGGAACTACTGGCAATCTTCAATCAGACAATATAACCTTGGTTGCCTACATCAACCATCAGGGGGGAACAAGAAGTTCCTTGGCGATGAGAAGTATGTCAGATACTAGAGTGGGCGGAGACTCACGGATGTTCATTGTCGGCGATCCACATTCCGGGTGTGGACAACTGGGAAGCGGACTTCCTCAGCAGACAATCCTTTCACCCAGGGGAATGGTCTCTCCACCCAGGGTGTTTGCAGAGATATGCAGCGAAGGGGGACGCCGGAGATAGATCTCATGGCATCCCGCCTCAATACCAAACTACGCAGGTACGGGTCAAGATCGAAGGATCCTCAGGCGGAATTGCTAAATGCCCTATATCAGTACCATGGTGGTTCAGACTCCATATATCTTTTTCCTTCATTACCGCTTCTCCCTCATGTGGTAGCTCACATCAAGCAGGAGCGAGCATCAGTGATTCTGATTGCTCCATCGTGGCCGCAAAAGACATGGTTTGTGGATCTGGTGGGGATGTCCTCATCTCCTCAGTGGAGGTTACCTTGTCGCAGAGATCTACTGATACAGGGTCCCTTCGTTCATCAAAATCTAGATTCTCTGGAGATTCAACGCTTAGTCTTAGCCAAGAGAGGGTTTTCTGAGAGTGTTATTGACACTCTGGTTCAAGCTTGTAAGCCAGTTACTTGTTGTATCTACCATAAAGTGTGGAGGACTTAACTTGTACTGGTGTGAAGAGCGTGGTTTTTCCTGGCTTAAGGTTGCCAGAATTGATCTTTTCTCCAGGATGGACTGGAGAAGGGTTTATCTGCTAGTTCCCTGGAGGGACAAATATCGGCCCTGTCTGTGTATTTTTTTTTTTTTATTTTTTTAAAGCGTGTACCGGGGTACACAGATTTTTATTGAGTTTTTACAATATAACTCAAAAAATATATATTCATTTCATCACGTACAAAACAGAAAACAAATAAAAACAATGACATAAAAAAAAAAAAAAAAGATTGGCTGAACTTGCGGATGTGCAATCATTTAAGGCTCTGACTAGGATCAGACCTGTATTTAGATCTGGGGCTCCGCCTTGGAGCCGCAATCTGGTTCTTAGTGTTTTGCAGCAGGCTCCATTTAAGCCTATGCATACTGTTGACATTAAATTATCTTGGAAGGTTCTTTTTTTGTTGGCTATTGCTTTTGCGCGCAGTTTGAGATTTCTGCTTTGCAATGTGACTCCCCTTTGTCTTGTTTTTCATGCTGATAAGGTGGTTTTACGCACTAAAATAGGGTTCCTCCCTAAGGTGGTGTCGGAACGTATCATTAATCGAGAGATTGTTGTTCCTTCCTTGTGTCCTAATCGTCCTTCAGCGAAGGAACGTTTGCTTCACAATCTAGATGTGTTTCGTGCCTTGGCGTTCTATCTTCAGGCTACTAAGGAATTCAGACAATCTTCTTTGTTTGTCATCTATACGGAGAAGTGTAATGGGCAGAAGGCTACTAAGACTTCTCTATCTTTCTGGTTGAGGATTGTCATCCATTTCGCTTATGAGACAGCGGGACGACAGCCTCCTGAGAGGATTACTGCTCATTCCACTAGAGCAGTGGCTTCCTCCTGGGCTTTTCAGAACTAAGCTTCTATGGATCAGATTTGTAAGGCGGCTACCTGGTCCTCCTTACATACTTTTTCAAAATTTTCAAGTTTGATGTTTTTGCTTCTGCTAAAGCAGATTTCGGAAGAAAAGGTTTGCAGGCTGTGGTGCCCTCAGAATAGGGTCCACCTCTTCCTTTTTGTTCCCTCCCGTTATTCATTCAGTGTCCTCTGGAGCTTGGGTTTAGTTTTACCAACAGTAAGGAATGAAGTCGTGGACTCTCCCGGCCTTATGGAAGGAAAACATAATTTTATGCTTACCAGATAAATTCCTTACTTTCCTGGCAGGGAGAGTCCACGACCCCGCCCGTAATTTATGTTTTTGATGGGCGGCTCCCTTTTTATATTATTTCTTCTGGCACCTTTTTATACCCTGATGTTTCTCCTACTTTTCCTTGTTCCCTCGGCAGAATGACTGGGGGATAGGGGAAGTGGGAGGGATATTTAAGCCTTTACCTGGGGTGTCTTTGTCTCCTCCTGGTGGCCAGGTGTTGTATTTCCCAACATTAAGGAATGAAGTTGTGGACTCTCCCTGCCATGAAGGAAATTAATTTATCTGGTAAGCATAAATTATTATGTTTTTACATAACTTTCCAATTTAATTCTATCTAAATCATGGAAGACAAATTTTGGGTTTTATGTCGCTTTAATAATGAGTTGTAAAAAAAACCCCATAAAGTATGCTTAAATAATTAATTTTGCCCTCCTTTTACTTTAATTTAAAATCAAAAGGTTTTCCATTAAATTTAGTGTTTTATTAAACTTTGAACGGTTTGATCTAAAATAGGTTTACTAAAAAGAAGTAGGAAAACATAAATGTACTGTTTATTTCTAAAAGTACATTATTGCCCCAAATTTACTTTTTAAAATATTTTCTAGAAACATTTTCTGTCTTTGCTAAGAGTTCATTTTAGAATTGATGAAATAGTATTTTCTGAGGTTTCTAAAATCCTTTTAAGTAATGTGAGGTGGTTTCACGCCCTATTATACCAAAAAAAAGTTCTATACCCACTATACTTTGACTGTATACTTTATTTAAAGGAGTACCTTTTTACAATACCTTTTTCTTTTATAATAATGTTTGTGCCACTGTATGTCGGGTAATAACAACTGGCTCTTTAATTCCAGGTTAATGGAGCAGTACTTATTTGGGTGTCGGCTGGAACAGGATGTGGTGGATTTGGAACAAACTCTGGAGCATCTTCAACTTGCGCTAAACGTCACTGCTCATGTTGCCTATAGAAATGGAATCGTATTGTTTGTGAGCCGCAACCGTCAGTTTACGCACCTGATAGAGAACACCGCTAAGGATTGCGGAGAGTATGCACATACCCGTTACTGGCACGGCGGTCTTCTCACTAATGCTCCTGTTCAATACGGGGTTGGAGTAAGGTTACCGGACTTGATTGTCTTCTTTAGCACTCTCAACAACGTGTTTGAGCAGCATGTCGCAATTCGAGACGCAGCAAAGATGAATATTCCAACTGTCGGAATTGTAGATACCAACTGCAACCCCAGCCTGATAAGTTACCCAGTGCCGGGGAACGATGACACGCCAGCTGCTATGGAACTTTACTGCAGGGTCTTTAAAATGACCATTAACAGAGCGAAAGACAAGCGAAGACAAATGGAAGTCCTTCACGGGCTGCAGAGTAAACTTACTGATGCATAGTCACGTTGTTTTGTATATAGCACTTTACTAAAGCTACTTAAATAATAAAAAGAAATGTTCTGTTTGTACAGCTAGTGTGTGTTTGTTAATATGTTCTGTAAATGTGCATAAACCTTACACCAAGTGGACCATACAGATGATTTTTGTTGAGTGAATTAGTCCAAATAACCAATATTTTTTTTTCCTTTTACCCGAACCAAAAATTATGATAAAAAAAAAACATTATTTCGAAAAGGTTGTGCTTCTAGCTATTCCTTTATGTAATAATGTTTTTTTTTATAGGTGGTATTGTAATTGCTACTGCAGATCAAACTGTTAATAAATGCTATATATAATGTATTAAGATCATCCTGAGAATATGTATATTTTTTAAAATTATATGGGTTGATTAAATATTGAAGATCTAAGTGTAAATGTTAAGTTTCTATAAACTGATAAGGAAAAACCTAGGTTCCAATATGTCCATCTTGTCTATCTTTTTGGCTGAGGACAATTGGAGGCCGATATTAAAGAGACTGTGTGCAAATGAGGCTGCATGGTGTACAGGATTGTTAAAGGGGCATTCTTCATATCCTTTATTGAAGGAGCAGTAATGCACTACTTGGATCTAGATGAACACATCTGGTGAGCCAATGACAAGAGGCATATATGTGCAAATTATAACAAGAGAATGAAGCAAAATTATATAAAAGATGTAAACTGGAAATATTTTTTAGTTTTATGCCCTTTATAGTGCTTATCTAATACTATCTACACAACCATTGTTTGCACACATTCTGTTATTGCCTGTTTTCTATATGTTCCTAATTGTCCTCTACAGAAGAGATAGATAAAATGTAAACCTAGGTTCCAACTTGTCACACCCATTACTTTATAGGAGCTCAGTGGAACTATGTTAAATTATAAAAATGTACAAAATAGTAATAAATAGTATAAAGTATATTGTAATTTTTTTCTACACATAATTCAATGTCTCAAAGTACAATCTCAAACTACTCAATGTCCCTTTTAAGTAAAAATCAGACTAAAATAACCTGGTGCTATACCAGCCTCATGTCTTCTGATGTTCCTTTTGTACCATCTATGTGCCACACCAGACCTTACACCAGCCTCATGTCTTCTGATGTTCCTTTTGTACCATCTATGTGCCACACCAGACCTTACACCAGCCTCATGTCTTCTGATGTTCCTTTTGTACCATCTATGTGCCACACCAGACCTTACACCAGCCTCATGTCCTCTGATGTTCCTTTTGTACCAGCTAGGTGCCACACCAGACCTTACACGAGCCTCATGTCCTCTGATGTTCCTCTTGTACCAGCTATGTGCCACACCAGACCTTACACCAGCCTCATGTCCTCTGATGTTCCTTTTGTACCAGCTATGTGCCACACCAGACCTTACACCAGCCTCATGTCCTCTGATGTTCCTTTTGTACCAGCTATGTGCCACACCAGACCTTACACCAGCCTCATGTCCTCTGATGTTCCTTTTGTACCAGCTAGGTGCCACACCAGACCTTACACCAGCCTCATGTCCTCTGATGTTCCTTGTGTACCAGCTATGTGCCACACCAGACCTTACACCAGCCTCATGTCCTCTGATGTTCCTTGTGTACCAGCTATGTGCCACACCAGACCTTACACCAGCCTCATGTCCTCTGATGTTCCTTGTGTACCAGCTATGTGCCACACCAGACCTTACACCAGCCTCATGTCCTCTGATGTTCCTTTTAAACCATCTGTGTGCCACACCAGACCTTACACCAGCCTCATGTCCTCTGATGTTCCTTTTGTACCAGCTATGAACCAGACCTTACACCAGCCTCATGTCCTCTGATGTTCCTTTTGTACCAGCTATGTGCCATACCAGACCTTACACCAGCCTGTTTAAGAGCTTTGCATGAGATTCTCTTATTGCCATGTTACTGGAGAACTTCCTGAATCTATCAAAGCTCTTTTGGAAATATTCTCGATCTACTTCAGGAAGATCTTGTTGCCATACCGATAAGAGACTATTTATTCTTGCCTCTGCATCCTTAGACACGAGCTGACGATATATATATGAGATGGAGTGATTTCCGGTGGAGAACATATTTATAACGGAATCTAATGGGCCTAACGACCAAATATCCCCCTCTGAAGCCTCTTGGTTATAGAAAAAATGCCTGATTTGGAGATATGCAAAAAATGATTTCCTGTCTAAATTAAATTCTCTAATTAGAGTTTCAAATGATTTCATGTGTTTAGATAGTGGGTCCACCATCTGACACAGAAAAATCAAATTATTTGCTGACCATTTTCCAAAAGCAGAAGATGTACATCCACTTACAAAATCCGGATTTCCTCTAATAGGTAGATATTTAGATAGGGTATGTGTAATCTCTAAGTGTTTACAAATTTTAAGCCAAGCTGTGATTACATTGTTAATTGTATATTTTAATGAGGGCTTTCGAGCTTTGGAATGATGTGAAATATGTAATATTGCTTTCAGCGCATAGGGGGCTATTATATTCTCCACCATCTCTAAGCTGGTGACGTGATTGGCTTCAGTTAGCCAGTCCAAAGCTATTCTTGCCAGGCATGCCTCATGTCCTCTGATGTTCCTTTTGTACCAGCTATGTGCCACACCAGACCTTACACCAGCCTCATGTCCTCTGATGTTCCTTGTGTACCAGCTATGTGCCACACCAGACCTTACACCAGCCTCATGTCCTCTGATGTTCCTTGTGTACCAGCTATGTGCCACACCAGACCTTACACCAGCCTCATGTCCTCTGATGTTCCTTGTGTACCAGCTATGTGCCACACCAGACCTTACACCAGCCTCATGTCCTCTGATGTTCCTTTTGTACCATCTGTGTGCCACACCAGACCGTACACCAGCCTCATGTCCTCTGATGTTCCTTTTGTACCAGCTATGAACCAGACCTTACACCAGCCTCATGTCCTCTGATGTTCCTTTTGTACCAGCTATGAACCAGACCTTACACCAGCCTCATGTCCTCTGATGTTCCTTTTGTACCAGCTATGTGCCACACCAGACCTTACACCAGCCTCATGTCCTCTGATGTTCCTTTTGTACCAGCTATGTGCCACACCAGACCTTACACCAGCCTCATGTCCTCTGATGTTCCTTTTGTACCAGCTAGGTGCCACACCAGACCTTACACCAGCCTCATGTCCTCTGATGTTCCTTGTGTACCAGCTATGTGCCACACCAGACCTTACACCAGCCTCATGTCCTCTGATGTTCCTTGTGTACCAGCTATGTGCCACACCAGACCTTACACCAGCCTCATGTCCTCTGATGTTCCTTTTGTACCAGCTATGTGCCACACCAGACCTTACACCAGCCTCATGTCCTCTGATGTTCCTTTTGTACCAGCTAGGTGCCACACCAGACCTTACACCAGCCTCATGTCCTCTGATGTTCCTTGTGTACCAGCTATGTGCCACACCAGACCTTACACCAGCCTCATGTCCTCTGATGTTCCTTGTGTACCAGCTATGTGCCACACCAGACCGTACACCAGCCTTGTGTCCTCTGATGTTCCTTTTGTACCATCTGTGTGCCACACCAGACCTTACACCAGCCTCATGTCCTCTGATGTTCCTTTTGTACCAGCTATGAACCAGACCTTACACCAGCCTCATGTCCTCTGATGTTCCTTTTGTACCAGCTATGTGCCACACCAGACCTTACACCAGCCTCATGTCCTCTGATGTTCCTTTTGTACCATCTATGTGCCACACCAGACCTTACACCAGCCTCATGTCCTCTGATGTTCCTTTTGTACCATCTGTGTGCCACACCAGACCTTACACCAGCCTCATGTCCTCTGACGTTCCTTTTGTACCAGCTATGTGCCACACCAGATCTTACACCAGCCTCATGTCCTCTGATGTTCCTTTTGTACCATCTGTGTGCCACACCAGACCTTACACCAGCCTCATGTCCTCTGATGTTCCTTTTGTACCAGCTATGTGCCACACCAGATCTTACACCAGCCTCATGTCCTCTGATGTTCCTTTTGTACCAGCTATGTGCCACACCAGACCTTACCCCAGCCTCATGCCCTCCAATTATTTTTGGACAGGCATAGAACATATGGAACAGATCAGCATAGGGAAATCTGCATCTATAACAGGCCATACTCCCTTTCCATTTAGCTAACCTGCTAGGAGTAAGATAGGCTCTGTTTAAGAGCTTTGCGTGCGATTCTCTTATTGCCATGTTACTGGAGAACTTCCTGACTCTATCAAAGCTCTTTTGGAAATATTCTCTATCTACTTCAGGAAGATCTTGTTGCCATACCGATAAGAGACTATTTATTCTTGCCTCTGCATCCTTAGACACGAGCTGACGATATATATATGAGATGGAATGATTTCCGGTGGAGAACATATTTATAACGGAATCTAATGGGCCTAACGACCAAATATCCCCCTCTGAAGCCTCTTGGTTATAGAAAAAATGCCTGATTTGGAGATATGCAAAAAATGATTTCCTGTCTAAATTAAATTCTCTAATTAGAGTTTCAAATGATTTCATGTGTTTAGATAGTGGGTCCACCATCTGACACAGAAAAATCAAATTATTTGCTGACCATTTTCCAAAAGCAGAAGATGTACATCCACTTTCAAAATCCGGATATCCTCTAATAGGTAGATATTTAGATAGGGTATGTGTAATCTCTAAGTGTTTACAAATTTTAAGCCAAGCTGTGATTACATTGTTAATTGTATATTTTAATGAGGGCTTTCGAGCTTTGGAATGATGTGAAACATGTAATATTGCTTTCAGCGCATAGGGGGCTATTATATTCTCCTCCATCTCTAAGCTGGTGACGTGATTGGCTTCAGTTAGCCAGTCCAAAGCTATTCTTGCCAGGCATGCCTCATGTCCTCTGATGTTCCTTTTGTACCAGCTATGTGTCACACCAGACCTTACACCAGCCTCATGTCCTCTGATGTTCCTTGTGTACCAGCTATGTGCCACACCAGACCTTACACCAGCCTCATGTCCTCTGATGTTCCTTGTGTACCAGCTATGTGCCACACCAGACCTTACACCAGCCTCATGTCCTCTGATGTTCCTTGTGTACCAGCTATGTGCCACACCAGACCTTACACCAGCCTCATGTCCTCTGATGTTCCTTTTGTACCATCTGTGTGCCACACCAGACCGTACACTAGCCTTGTGCCCTCTGATGTTCCTTTTGTACCATCTGTGTGCCACACCAGACCTTACACCAGCCTCATGTCCTCTGATGTTCCTTTTGTACCAGCTATGAACCAGACCTTACACCAGCCTCATGTCCTCTGATGTTCCTTTTGTACCAGCTATGTGCCACACCAGACCTTACACCAGCCTCATGTCCTCTGATGTTCCTTTTGTACCAGCTATGTGCCACACCAGACCTTACACCAGCCTCATGTCCTCTGATGTTCCTTTTGTACCAGCTAGGTGCCACACCAGACCTTACACCAGCCTCATGTCCTCTGATGTTCCTTGTGTACCAGCTATGTGCCACACCAGACCTTACACCAGCCTCATGTCCTCTGATGTTCCTTGTGTACCAGCTATGTGCCACACCAGACCTTACACCAGCCTCATGTCCTCTGATGTTCCTTTTGTACCAGCTATGTGCCACACCAGACCTTACACCAGCCTCATGTCCTCTGATGTTCCTTTTGTACCAGCTATGTGCCACACCAGACCTTACACCAGCCTCATGTCCTCTGATGTTCCTTGTGTACCAGCTATGTGCCACACCAGACCTTACACCAGCCTCATGTCCTCTGATGTTCCTTGTGTACCAGCTATGTGCCACACCAGACCGTACACCAGCCTTGTGTCCTCTGATGTTCCTTTTGTACCATCTGTGTGCCACACCAGACCTTACACCAGCCTCATGTCCTCTGATGTTCCTTTTGTACCAGCTATGAACCAGACCTTACACCAGCCTCATGTCCTCTGATGTTCCTTTTGTACCAGCTATGTGCCACACCAGACCTTACACCAGCCTCATGTCCTCTGATGTTCCTTTTGTACCATCTATGTGCCACACCAGACCTTACACCAGCCTTATGTCCTCTGATGTTCCTTTTGTACCATCTGTGTGCCACACCAGACCTTACACCAGCCTCATGTCCTCTGATGTTCCTTTTGTACCAGCTATGTGCCACACCAGATCTTACACCAGCCTCATGTCCTCTGATGTTCCTTTTGTACCAGCTATGTGCCACACCAGACCTTACCCCAGCCTCATGCCCTCCAATTATTTTTGGACAGGCATAGAACATATGGAACAGATCAGCATAGGGAAATCTGCATCTATAACAGGCCATACTCCCTTTCCATTTAGCTAACCTGCTAGGAGTAAGATAGGCTCTGTTTAAGAGCTTTGCGTGCGATTCTCTTATTGCCATGTTACTGGAGAACTTCCTGACTCTATCAAAGCTCTTTTGGAAATATTCTCTATCTACTTCAGGAAGATCTTGTTGCCATACCGATAAGAGACTATTTATTCTTGCCTCTGCATCCTTAGACACGAGCTGACGATATATATATGAGATGGAATGATTTCCGGTGGAGAACATATTTATAACGGAATCTAATGGGCCTAACGACCAAATATCCCCCTCTGAAGCCTCTTGGTTATAGAAAAAATGCCTGATTTGGAGATATGCAAAAAATGATTTCCTGTCTAAATTAAATTCTCTAATTAGAGTTTCACATGATTTCATGTGTTTAGATAGTGGGTCCACCATCTGACACAGAAAAATCAAATTATTTGCTGACCATTTTCCAAAAGCAGAAGATCTACAGCCTCTTTCAAAATCCGGATTTCCTCTAATAGGTAGATATTTAGATAGGGTATGTGTAATCTCTAAGTGTTTACAAATTTTAAGCCAAGCTGTGATTACATTGTTAATTGTATATTTTAATGAGGGCTTTCGAGCTTTGGAATGATGTGAAACGTAATATTGCTTTCAGCGCATAGGGGGCTATTATATTCTCCTCCATCTCTAAGCTGGTGACGTGATTGGCTTCAGTTAGCCAGTCCAAAGCTATTCTTGCCAGGCATGCCTCATGTCCTCTGATGTTCCTTTTGTACCAGCTATGTGCCACACCAGACCTTACACCAGCCTCATGTCCTCTGATGTTCCTTTTGTACCAGCTATGTGCCACACCAGACCTTACACCAGCCTCATGTCCTCTGATGTTCCTTGTGTACCAGCTATGTGCCACACCAGACCTTACACCAGCCTCATGTCCTCTGATGTTCCTTGTGTACCAGCTATGTGCCACACCAGACCTTACACCAGCCTCATGTCCTCTGATGTTCCTTGTGTACCAGCTATGTGCCACACCAGACCTTACACCAGCCTCATGTCCTCTGATGTTCCTTTTGTACCATCTGTGTGCCACACCAGACCGTACACCAGCCTTGTGCCCTCTGATGTTCCTTTTGTACCATTTGTGTGCCACACCAGACCTTACACCAGCCTCATGTCCTCTGATGTTCCTTTTGTACCAGCTATGAACCAGACCTTACACCAGCCTCATGTCCTCTGATGTTCCTTTTGTACCAGCTATGTGCCACACCAGACCTTACACCAGCCTCATGTCCTCTGATGTTCCTATTGTACCAGCTATGTGCCACACCAGACCTTACACCAGCCTCATGTCCTCTGATGTTCCTTTTGTACCAGCTATGTGCCACACCAGACCTTACACCAGCCTCATGTCCTCTGATGTTCCTTGTGTACCAGCTATGTGCCACACCAGACCTTACACCAGCCTCATGTCCTCTGATGTTCCTTGTGTACCAGCTATGTGCCACACCAGACCTTACACCAGCCTCATGTCCTCTGATGTTCCTTGTGTACCAGATATGTGCCACACCATACCTTACACCAACCTCATGTCCTCTGATGTTCCTTTTGTACCATCTGTGTGCCACACCAGACCTTACACCAGCCTCATGTCCTCTGATGTTCCTTTTGTATCAGCTATGAACCAGACCTTACACCAGCCTCATGCCATTTGATGTGCCTTTTGTACCAGCTATGTGCCACACCAGACCTTAAACCAGCCTCCTGTCCTCTGATGTGCCTTTTGTACCAGCTATGTGCCACACCAGATCTTACACCAGCCTCCTGTCCTCTGATGTGCCTTTTGTACCAGCTATGTGCCACACCAGACCTTACACCAGCCTCGTGCCCTCTGATGTGCCTTTTGTACCAGCTATGTGCCACACCAGACATTACACCAGCATCATGTCCTCTGATGTTCCTTTTGTACCAGCTATGTGCCACACCAGATCTTACACCAGCATCATGTCCTCTGATGTTCCTTTTGTACCAGCTATGTGCCACACCAGACCTTACACCAGCCTCATGTCCTCTGATGTTCCTTTTGTACCAGCTATGTGCCACACCAGACCTTACACCAGCATCATGTCCTCTGATGTTCCTTTTGTACCAGCTATGTGCCACACCAGATCTTACACCATAATACATCACAGCTCAACTGAGTCCAGTATATCCACAGTAAAGCTTTAGCTCCATATACAAAACATGATAGTGTAAGTACACAAGTATGTGTGTATGACAGGTATGCTTTTTAGACTTATTTATTTATGTAATGATTGTATCATTATTTCATTAAACTAAAAGTGAACTTCAGAACATATGTGGAATTTGTCAGAATACCTTATAGTATGGCACACACTATTTGGAATCTCTTCTGCACAGCCACACTACTGGAAAGCATAGACACCTTATGAACAACTGGGTCAAACATCAAACTGCAAATATATTTTTATGTTTTATAACCAAACCTTAGAGAAAACCAACTTTATTTTGTTAATTACTCAGCTCAGGGTAGTGGCAGATGAATAACGCTGGTCCACCATTAGCCCAGCCCCCTGTATTACCTGAATTTGCATTATTTGCCAATATATTCAAATAAAACTAACTTTTTAAACGTGGTTGAGGAAAAGCCGTGCATTATTATGTGCATTTTTGTTTTATTAAGTGAATACACTAATTAATACGCCAATTACTTACAGTATATTACTAAAGTTGTGTCTCACTATATTATAACTGCGTGGTTTAGCGCCACCTGGCGGAAAGCTTTGCTAATGTGCGCGTCAGGGAAGGATGTTTGACCCTTGCCGCTTACCGTAGAGAGCTATTTAAAAGGCCCTGGCTGACACGTGTTTCCCCTTTCTCTGCAGAGTGTGACCTTGCGAGGAACATGGCGCTGAGGTGAGGCTTAGTGAGTGGTTTTGTCTCAAGCTGACTTGTTAAACCGGGAGGGGGTATAAATAAATAATTATACGGGGTGGTTGAATCTAGTACCGTTGTGCGTCACTATGCCTGGCTATATGTGCATTTATATGTGTGTATAGTGTTCCAGGAAGCTTTAGTGCCCCCTCACATGGCTACAGGAGACCCTTGTGGTTTAGGATCGTTTTCAGCCATCTGACAGTTCTATTGAAGCTCTTTGCAGCATGAGTATTGACACCACCTTATTTAAACACACATTAAAAAATGAAATCTCTGCCTTTATATTTAGTCATATACTGTTACATTCCCTAAATTCTTAATCTGTGTTAGGATTTTATTTAACTGCCTCCATTGGTTTTAGCAGCTGTGCATGAACATTTCCTTTATTTTAACAGCCTTTGTTTTTATGTGAATTTAAAAGAACCCCACCATTTTCTTTCATGATTTGAATAGAACATACGGTAGTTTTAAACAACTTTCCAATTTACTATCAAATGTTTCATTCTTGTGTTATCCTTTGAAGGAGCAGTATTGCACTACTGGCAGCTAGATGTACACGTCTAGTTAGCCAATCACAAGAGAAAAGCGTGCAGGCACCAATCAGCAGCTAGCTCCCACTAGTGTAGGATATGTGCATATTCTTATTCAACAAGGGATATAGAGAACAAAGCACATTTGAAAATAGAAGTGAATTTAAAGGGATTCTAAACCCACGTTTTTTTATTTCATGGTTCAAATAGAGCATGCAATTTTATGCAACTTTCACATTTATTTCTATAGATGTTTATTTGTTCTCTTAATATCTTTAATTGAAAAAGCAAGCAGCCCATTTTTGGTTTAACATCCTGGTTAGCACTTGCTGATGGCTACACCAATTGGCAAGTGCTATCCAGGTGCTAAACCAAAAATTGGCCGGCTCCTAAGCTTTTAATTCCTGCTTTTCAAATAAAGATAAGAGAACAAAGAGAAATTAGTAAGAGTAAATTAGAAAGTTGCTTAAAATTGCTGCTGTATCTGAAACATTAGAGAAAATTTGTGTTATGTCCCTTAAGTGTCTTAAAAGGACATGATCAGTGTTCCCTCTAACAACAGTTTTGTGAGCAGCCCAGCAGTGAAACAGTTAATTAGAGCAATTAGCAAACACTACACAATGCAGACTGCAAGGTGTAGTTCCCTTATTAACGGTTTCACTGCTGGGTTGCTCAAAAAACTGGCCTTAAAGGGAACACTGGACATGATCTATTTGAATCATGCAATTATAATTATGACTTTCCTATCCCCTTAATATTCATGTGTAATCTCTACTTCATATGCCTAATTGAACACTTAATTAAATTGAATTGAAAACCATGCATAGTTGAACACTTTACTATAACTTAGTAAGGTAGTTAAGACTGCTCAGTGAATCATCCCCTTGTCAACTTTCATTTAGTGTTCTTAAGTTGTAGTCTGCATTTTCAACCCTTGTTGCACTAAACTTGTTTCAGCTGCAGAGTATAACGTGTTATTGTTCCTTTATGCTTATTTTTGTATATGAAATAGCACCCATCCATGAGAATGGGTTGAGGTTACAGGGAAATCAGATTATCACTTTCTATGCACATAAATTCTTCCTTGTCAGTATACCAAAGCCTAATTAGAAAAAGCAATTGTAAAGCAATAATCTCTCCTACCTGACACAAACATTTGCAGGCAAAAACAGCCATTTCAAATCCCAAATAAAGATAAAGGATTGATGTATAAACAAGTGAATACATCCCAGCAGGTAAAATGGATAATTGGGAACAAATTAGAGGTTAGAACATTTGAGGACACTGTCCCTTTTAAACAGACTTATTCATATCTCTACAGGGTTATGTAAGGTAAACTTTAAATAAAACTACTAACAGAATGGTGTTATATGCATGCAATAGTGCAGCAATGACATACTACTTGCCTAACGTCTGCATAGTCTGCTCTAGAGCAGCAGTGCACTATGTAGTATTGCTCCTGATCCTACCTGGGTATGCTTTTCAAAGGATTTCAAGAGAAAGTAAATTGGGGAAGTTTAACACTCTCTGAACTGTGATATTTTAATTTTGACTTTCATATCAGATAATGCAAAGCTTCTGTGCCCCCCCCCGGTCACATTGTAACTCCTTCATGCCCACAGCCTTGGTTCCCTTGCAGCATTAATCCGTTAGTAAGTCTACTACTTCTGCCCTGAAATATCCCTTAGTTGTTTGCCTTGTTAGAACTTCAGAAATGATTAACTTGTTTAACCCTGTGCTTGCCTTCCGTTTTTCACGTCATTACAAATCAGGGTGAAAAGTTAACAAATATGTAACAGGAAAAGCTGTTAAAGTAAGAGTGCAATAGTAATGCTCTGGTACAATGAACTCCTGTAAATGTAGCTTTAGAACTGAACATGACTGGTGCTCAGTAGCTATGGCCATAGGCTAATAAGGGTGTAATACAAATGAGTGCAAACCAATATGTATCACATTGGCACTTTTTTCTTAAGTGATGGTTATTTCTAACTAATCATTGTGCTTATTTCCATAGGTCAGACTCGGACTGGAAGGTTTCATGATTTCTTGTGTTTAGGTATGACTTTTTTTTTTTTTTTATCCCACTTGCCCCTAGAGGCGTTACAGATGTGGCTGCGGTGTCACTTCTGTGTCATTAGGTGGCAGAGAGCAATCTGGCTGCGTCTACGCTCGGTGCTCTGTACAGTGGGCACTCAGAATGATTACCAGCCAGACAGCGTATTTACTTCTGTACAGTTGTAGCTAAATCCTATTAGTATGTGCAGCCTTCAATTGCCTCATGTGAATTGCTTCTTACAGGTACAGTAAAGTCAAAATCAAACTTTCATGATTCAGATAGCTTGCAATTTTAAGCAACTTATTTACTCCTGTTAATTTTTCTTCCTTCTCTTTATTTGAAAAGCAGTAATGTATTAAGTCGGCCCATTTTTGGTTCAGTGCCCTGGGTTGCACTTGCTTATTGGTGTCTAAATGTAGCCAGCAAGTGCTAGCCAGGGTGCTGAACTAAAAGTGGGCTGGCACCTTAGCTTACATTCCTACTTTTTCAAATAAAGATTCCAAGAGAACACAAAATTGATAATAGGAGTAAATTAGAAAGTTGCTTAAAATTGGATGCTGTATCTTAATCATGTAAGAATTTTGGGTTTACTATCCCTTTAAACATAAAGGTATACTAACATTTGTTTCAGATAACTGCACAGTAAAACATGGGAATTTTAAAATTTGAAAGTTTTTTTTTTTTGTAATGCCACCACCTGTTCTCAAGAACACAAGACATTCAGATGGGCAGTGCTTGCATGGAAAGCTTCTTATGTCTACACAGTCCCATACTTGGGTACTGACATTTTTATATGGGTGGTGGTTTCACTGAGCCAAAAATAATTTTCAGTTGAAAGAATAAACTCTAAGCAGATTATTGTTGCAACTGATAAGTTACTGAATACCATTGTAAATGTGCTTCCCCTAAAACATATTTGTTAGTTGGTGCCTTACACTCAGTGTTCAAAGTATTCTCACTTGTTGTATGTATTCTTTCTGTTATAGGGCGCAGCAATGAAGACTCCTCAAGCAGAGCTTTTAAAGGTACAGTGGGCTTTGTATTTTGTCTGCTTTTGCCCCTAGAGGCGTTACAGATGTGGCTGCGGTGTCACTTCTGTGTCATTAGGTGGCAGAGAGCAATCTGGCTGCGTCTACGCTCGGTGCTCTGTATAGTGGGCACTCAGAATGATTACCAGCCTGACAGCGTATTTACTTCTGTACAGTTGTAGCTAAATCCTAGTTATTAGCACGTGCAGCTTTCACTTACCGCTTGTGAAATGCCTTAATCATAAAGGGATACTGTAACATTTTATTCCAATGGCTTCACAGTATAAACATATGGAAATATTACAATTTAAAATGTTTTTTATTTTATTGCCAGCACCTGTTGTCTAGCACATGACATTCAGACAGGTGTAGGTTGCAGACAGAGCAGACAATCTTATCTCTACACAGTCCCATACTTGGGTAATGACATTTTTATATGGGTGGTGGTTTCAATGAGCAAAAATAATTTTCAATTGCAAGAATAAACCCAAAGCATATTAAATGGACTGTAAAACTGATATACAAATCACTGAAGACTATTGTACATGTGCTTCCCCCTAAACATATTCATGTTGGTTGGTGCTTTACACTTGGCGTTCAAAGTATTCTCACTTGTTGTATTTACTCTTTCTGTTATAGGGCGCAGCAATGACTACTCCTCAAGCAGAGCATTTAAAGGTACAGTGGGCTTTGTATTTTGTCTGCTTTTGCCCCTAGAGGCGTTACAGACGTGGCTGCGGTGTCACTTCTGTGTCATTAGGTGGCAGAGAGCGATTGGCTGCGTCTACGCTCGGTGCTCTGTACAGTGGGCACTCAGAATGATTACCAGCCAGACAACCTGTATTATATTACATAGCTGTTGTCAATCTGTTTTTTACTGTTGGCTTTGACAAGGGATGCAGTGCACCTTGAGATGTTTATAGTTTGCAATAAGCACTTTATATGAACTTTCCTTATTAGGCAGCTAAAGCCAACACTCTGCACACAAATTAATTTGCACTCAGGGTGTGCAGTTGTAAATACAATCGTACAACATGGCAAAGCATTCAAATATGCAAAAAATGTTTGTTTTGTGCCGTCTATGTTTGTATATTTGGCTGCTGTGCCATTTTCTACTATTGTAATTTAAATGAAGCATTTTTTTTTACAATTGCACCTTAAAGGGACAGTCAACCCAAAAACAGTTAGTTATACATATAAACTTTCCTTCGATCATCATTTACCAATGTAGCCCAGTTTTCAAATATATTGTTTGCCTGTAAAATTACTTGCTGTTTGCGCTGCAGACGTTTCAAAATGTCCGTTAAGCCCCTCCTCTTTTCCGTCTGACATCAGCATGTTCTTGTGATCCGTATCATTTTTCTATCCTCCTCGTAACCGGCTTTTGTGCATGCGCAATGCGCCTATTGTATTCCTGTGTTAAAACGTTCCCCTTCAATACAATAGGTGCATGCGCAAATGCCGGTTACGTGGAGGATAGAAAAATGACAGATCACAAGAACATGCTGATTTCACGGATGAAAAAAGGGAGGGGCTTAACGGACATTTTGTAACGGCTGCGGTGCAAACAGTAAGTGATTTTACTGGCAAACACAATATATTTGAAAACTGGGCAACATTGGTAAATGATTGGAGGAAAGTTTATATGTATAACTTAAAGTAATTTGCACTTAAAGGGACAGTCGACCCAAAAACCGTTGTGTGCAGAGTGCAACACAATGTACTTTAGGCCAGTGTGTACCGCACCATTTTGCCATCCAGGTGGCATTATGAAATGGCTGGGTAGGGGCAGTGTAATTTACAGTAAAACATCTAATTTATAAATGACTTAAAGGGACACAATCCACATTTTTAATTCACACAGAATACAATTGGAGGGGAAAATGAAATGTACTACTTCTGGTATTTTTATTGGCGATATCTAGGTAGTGTGCACATGACTGGAAACACTTTGTCACCTAAGTTCTTGCAAATGTATAACGGTCGAACAGCTGCCAGATATTGCTCAAGTCACGTGCACAATCCTTAATGATGTGCCCATAAAGGGGATAGTCTGGACAAAATTAAACTCATGGTTCAGATTTTAAAGTTTAAAATTGCGCCCTATTTACTTTTATGATCAAATTTGCTTTGTTCTCAGTACTTGTTGAAAGCTAAACATTGGTAGGCTCATATGTTAATTTCTAAGCCCTTGAAAGTTGCCTCTTAGTGCATTTTGATATTTTGTCATATAGATAACATTGTGCTCAGTCCAGTAGTTATTTAAGAGTCAGCATTGATTGGCTTAAACAGTGTTTCCCAAACGTGGACTTCAGTACCCCAACATGCCAGGTTTTTCATTATAGATAAACTAGGGCACAGGTGAAATAATCAGCTGATGGATCAGAGCAGGTTAGTAACCATGGTATTACTGATCAGCTGATGACTTTACATGTGCACTAGTTCAGCTATAATGAAAACCTGGCTTGTTAATGGGTACGTGAGGACCATGTTTGACAGACATGCATTTAGCCCAGAGTTTCCAAACTGAAATAAGGGGGCAGTCTGTATAGGCTTAGATACAAGGTAACCATAGAGGTAATAAGTGTTAACCGTATTGGTTATGCAAAACTGCCAGAATTGTTGGCATTTAAAAAGATAGATAATCCCTTTTATTACCCGTTCCCTGTCCCTTTTAAATGTCCTAGGGCTAACACTACTAAGACTGACTAGCCTTGCCTATAGATTAAAGCTGCTCCTAATAAGGCAATAAGTGGCTTGTGTTTGGCTGTTGAGAAAAAAAATCACAGCAAACAAGATCATTTCTCTATTTTTTTGCTTTGCTGATCTAAGGAAGACTTTTTTTTTCTATTCCTTTAAAACTGTAGGCTTTAAATATAAATGGTGACATCTATCAATTGTCCACAACCTGTTAATGGTTTTATATAAAGCATTTATGGGGGAAAGATTAGTTAGTAGCGTTATCCCTAGGACATTTAAAGGGACAGTCTACTTCCAAATGTATTGTTTAAAAAGATACATAATCCCTTTATTACCCACACCCTAGTTCTGCATTACCAAAATGGTAATATAATTTTTACTTCTTACCTTGCATCTAAACATCTGCCGACTACCCCCTTATTTCAGTTCTTTTGACTGACTTTCATTTTAGCCATTCAGTGTTGACTCATAAATAACTCCACTGGAGTGAGCACAATGCTATCTATTGCACATGTGAACTAGCGCTGTCTAACTTAAAAAAAAAAACTGTCAAAATGCATGGATTTCTTCTTCAGGGGCTTAGAAATTAGCATATGAGCCTACCTAGGTTTGTATTTCAACAGAGAAAGCACATTTGATAAGTTGTTTAAAATGACATGCCCTATCTGAATCATGAGTTTAATTTTGACTAGAATGTCTCTAACACACTATCATAAACCTTTAGATGTTCACTTACTAGTTCAAGTGAAAATACTGTGCACTAAATGTATCTTTTCCTCCTTATAGGGCTCAAACAATGACGCCTCATCAGCCAGTGCAATCTTTCAGGTATATATATTTATATTTTTGTAAACTGATGCCCCTAGAGGCGTTACAGATGTGACTGCAGTGTCACTTCTGTGTCATTAGGTGGCAGAGAGCGATTGGCTGTGTCTACGCTCGGTGCTCTGTACAGTGGGCGCTCAGAATGATTACCAGCCTGACAATCGCGTTTACTGTGCTAAACTGACAGACTTATGACAGAATAAAATACTAATGTGTCACAAATTGGCTAAACCTTAATTCAGGAATACTATGAAATAACTTCCCAACCTAATGTTTAATGTAGATATAGGGACTAAAATTCTTTAATGTGTTGCACTTAAAGGGACATGAAACACAGAATTTGTCTTTCATGAATCAGAGCTTTCCATTTTAAACAAACTAAATTCTATTTGTTTCATTCTCTTGATATCCTTGAAGGAGTAGCAATGTGCACTACTGCGAGCTAGCTGAATCAGGTGAACCAATAAGGTGTCTGTAATCGGTAGTGCATTGCTGCTCCTGTCTACTTAGGTATGCTTTTCAACAAAGGTTAAGAGAACGAAGCAAATTAGATTTGTCCATTGGAAAGCTGTTAGAATTTTATTCTCTAACTGAATTGTTTAATATGTTTTTGTTATTGCATTCCTGGTCTGAGAATGGTTTGTGGCATCACCATTCCTAAAGCATTGAGTTAAACCTATGGACAAATATGCATTTCCTGCTAAAAATCTAGACAGCTTGAATCTCTTTAAAAATGTATTACTTCAATGGATTAAAGTCGCATTAAACTCCATGCATAAAGGTGTATGTAGCCTATGATATAATCCAATGACTGTTTTGAGAAATTGCATTGAGTAACCTCTGCATTAAATAAAATATCCACTATGCTATCGGGTATTGCAGTCTAAATGCTATTGTAAAGCTTATCAGAATCCAATGAGTAATTAGTTGTGTTTGTTTGTTTTTAGGTGATGTAGACACAGGTTTGTATGCTGCAATGGAATAGATGCTGCTTTACTCGCCATTTCTTGGTGCCAGATGAGACCAGTACCCTTGCTTGTTATAGTTCAATTAATTAACAAAATGTAGCAAACTTTAAAGGGATATTCCAGGCAAAATTTAAATGCAGATATATGAATTAAAGTGAAGTCAATTTTGATGTATTAGTGCCCGGTTTTTAGTAATCCTTTTAAAAACAAGGGCACTTTAATTCATCATAATTAACATTTCCCTTCAAAAACTTAACTTTTCATTCTGGCAGCCGCTTCAGCGATTCCCACCGCTGTCGGAAGCCTCTGCAGATGTCAGAAATTACGAATCCGGCTTCCTCTAATTACAGCTTTCCCCCCGGGGGATTCTTGGCCTGATTCATATCCGTGATTGGAAGAAGCCGGATTCGTCATTTTGGACCCGCAAAGACATCTTACGGAGGAAGTCCTGGAGCGCGGCTGCCAGGATTAAAAGGTAAGATTTTGAATGAGTGAAATGTCAATTTTGATGAATTAAAGTGCCCTTGTTTTTCATGGGATTATTAAAAACCGGGCACTAATTCATCAAAATTGACCTTCACTTTAACTTTTGGTAGAAGCATTTTTGTCAATACGTGTATATTGCACATATGCTTCTGTATCACCTCTTTAGTGTTTGCATATTTCTTTGCACGTGCATGTGACGCATAGCTAGGTGTTCTGTGTACCAGCATTATAGATACTGCAGCTGCTCAAAGCGCCAGTGTGGCTTGTATTTCAGCAATAAATTCAGTTATTACAAGATGGAGCAAGTGCTATGTTTTAAATGCTGGTGCACTGTGCATATTTAAATACACATTTGAAATGGCAAAAATGCTTCTAATAAAAGCTTCAGCTATAAAAATTTTACCAAATTGCTTTTATTCAAAACTGAAATGCATCCATGCGGATTCCAATTTTGCCTGGTATGTCCCTTTAACCCTTGTGACAAATTCATTGCTGTAAAGTGCCAGTTTGTATGTAATTCCCCTTCAAGTTGAGAATGTTGAAACTTAAGTCTCGTTAATAAAGAAACAGGATTTTTTTAATTCTCATTTAAAGGGACACTAAAGACGGATTTTATTTACCTCCCTTTAATCATAGGTGCTGCCATTTTGGAACCTAGGTTACACTGCAGGTATATGAAGGAGTTACTGCACACGTGCAAACGGTCAGCACTGGAATGTAGTGACAGCTAGATTCAACATGGCAGCACCAGTTACTTAACCTTAAAGGGACAAAAAACAATTTGTGCTTTTCTTGATTCAGAGAGCATGCGGTTTTAAGCAACTTTCTTACTTATTTATTCTTTGTTCTCTTGCTATAATTTGAATAAGCATAGGAGCCGGCCTGTTTGGTTCAGCGCCTGGTGGCTACATTTAGGGACCAATCAGCAGGCGCTACCCAATCTGCAAGCTATTCAGGTGCTGAACCCAAACTGGCCGCTCCTAAGCTTACATTCCTACTTTTAATAAAGATAGCAAGATGACAAAGAAATTTATAATAGGAGTAAATTAGAAGGTTGCTTATATTTTCTGCTCTATCTGAATCATGAGAGGAATTTTGGGTTTCATGATAGAACATACAACGTTCCAATTTACTTATTAAATTAGCTTCATTCTCTTACCCTTTAAGGCACTGCAATACTGAGAGCTAGCTGAACACCTCTATTAGCCAATCACAAGACAAATGTGTCCAGGCACCTATCAGCAGCTAGCTCCCACTAGTGTAGGATGTGTATTTTTCAACAAGGGATACCAAGAAAACTGCACTTTTTTTTTTTAAAAAAAAGCCTGTAATTAAGAAACTTAAAATTCACTTCTATCTGACTCATGCAAGTTTAATTTTTGCCTTTCCTATCCTTTTGAGAGAAGGCAAACATGGACTTGATTCAGAGCCCACTTAAACAACTTTGCAATTAACTAAATTTTACTTTTTTTCTTTGTATCCTTTTAAGAGCATACCTAGATAGGTTTAAGGAGCTTGCAGGTCTTGCACTAAGTGACAGCAATGTTTGTAAGTTATACATTTAGTGCTAGAGGCAGCAATGTTTGCAACAGTTACAAATAGTGTTGCAAATACTACTTCTATGACTGCATAGTGCACACTAAGCCTGTCTGGGTATGATCTGCAACAAAGGATGCTAAAGGAACAAAGTAAATATGAAAGAATATTCTAATTGTGTGGTCTTAATCAGTTCATTGTCTACTTCCTTGTCTTAAATATGGACAGTTAAGCCTTAAAGGGACACAGAACCCAATTTTTTTTCTTTCGTGATTCAGAGCAGCAATTTTCTAATTTACTCCTATTTTTCTTCATTCTCTTGCTATCTTTGAGACATCTAATTTTTTTTTAGTTCACAACTCTGGCCAAAACTTTTTTATTGGTGGCTGAATGTATCCACCAATCAGCAAAGACAACCCAGGTTGTTCACCAAAAATGGGCTGGCATCTAAACTTACATTTTATCTTTCAAATAAAGATACCAAGAGAATGAAGAAAATTTGATTAGGGATGCACCGAAATGAAAATTCTAGACCGAAACTGAAAATTCAGGATGCCTTTGGCCGAAAACACACACACCTGCATGGGGTTAAGCATTAAGGCATGGTACTGAGAGGAATGCAAGAGATTGGGCTACAATCCACAAGCACTGGTAAAACAATTTCAGTTCTCCTGTCAGTGTGCAAACGGCCCCTACATATTGCATATAATTCATTCTTATCTGGCTGCCTGTCTGGCGGTGACTTTTTCTAGAAAAGCAGCTTGCTGTGCAGTACTCAGGACAAGGTGACAACTGCTTGTATTGAAACCACGCTGCAGCCCGCTCTGTTTACACAGTAGTCGGTAATCTTGCCGTCAGGTGACTTCTATGACGCTTGCCTGTAGAACCATAATAGTTACTTGTAACGGATCCTCCTGTCAGTGAGTGCGTGAAAGGATCATGCGTATATTTACCCTTATCTGGCTCCCTGTCTGTGACTATTAGAAAAAGCAGCTCATTGAGTCCTGCTTGATAAGTTGCTTTTCAAATAGTCACGGTTAGACAGGGAGCCAGATAAGGGTAAATATGCGCATGATCCTTTCACGCACTCACTGACAGGACGATCCGTTACAAGTAATTATATGGCTCTACAGGCAAGTTTCATAAAACTCACCTGACACGGCAAGTTCCCTCTCTCTCTGCTGCTCTGCTTCAAGTTAGCGAACAGCCCACAGAGCCGCGCCCCCTCTACCCGCGAGGCATTCTGGGGCCTGTAGTTCAGTTTATTATGGCCTGGAAATAACCCAGCCTCACGGGGCTAAATTTAGATGCGGCTTCTAACTACTTATTGCGGTCAGTGAGGCACGGGGGAGGACACTTTGGGGGATACAAATCTGGCTGCCAGGGATTGATTTTGTGGTGCATAGGGGTTAATTTAATTTCACATAAGAGCATGCAATCTTTGGCCGGTTTTCCCCTTTTTCTGCCGAAATGGGATAGGCCCATTTTTGGCCAAAAATTTTGGCAGCTGATATTTCCGTGCATCCCTATTCTAAATAGGAGTAAATTTAGAAAGTTGCTTAAAATTTCATGCTCTGAATCACGAAAGAAAAAATTAGGGTTCAGTGTCCCTTTAATGGCGCCGTAACATCAATAGAGGTTGCATTCATGAAACATTCAGATGGTATCTGCTACAAGCCATATAATTTGTATGTAGGAGGGGCACCTATCCCATTAAAGGACAAATAAATACAGTAGATTTGTATGATAGGAAACTGAATCTACTCATTTGCAGTTCAGGCTATGTGCTATTGCCACTCCTCCTGTCATGTGACAGCAATCAGCCAATTACTAATGCATATATGTATATTCTGTGAATGCTTGCTCTTGATCAGGAGGAGGCGGTGACTCAAGGGTAAATAGAACGACTGCGCATTTTAATTGAATTAAATTGGAAAGTTGTTTTTTTTTTTTTGTTTTTTAATTGCTGCTCTATCTGTATAATCGGTTTACTTTTGATCTGAATGTCCCTTTAAGTCAGTTACTCAACTCCAATCCTTGGGACCCTTAACAGGCCAGAGTTAAATTATATCTTAAAGCAGTGTTTGTTCTCACCCTTTATGATTAGTTCACCTGTGCTCTAGTTAAGTGATGGTTACTTGGTTCCCTAATAGGAAGTCTCTGCATTGTAACGTTTGTACATAAATAAAATGAAACTGTATATTGGAAAATCTGAGATGTCAAAGCAAAGTTGTACAATTCAAAAATAAAGATTATTTTGCAAATGGTGTTTTGTCTTCATTGCTAATCAGGAGCCTAACTCAAAGGAATAGCCAGAAATCTCATCATGCACAAGGTAATCTGGAGTTACATGGGGGGGGGGGGGGTTAAAAACAAAACAAGTGAGACCACTTTGTGTTCTGGTTTACTGTTTAATTTGATCATGTTGGGAAACAACTGTCATCCAAGACTGAGCAGATCATGTAGATTTCTAAAATGTTTGACTATTTTGGAAGTCTGAACCTCATAAGATGCTACATCAATGATGGCAGATGTTTTGTAACTACATTTCCCATGATGCTAAAGTAGACCACTGGTTTTCAAACCTGGCAGACCCTCCCTAAAAGGCCACATTTTGAGAATATCTGAACTGGAGCACAGGTGAAATCTGCTGATAATAATAAACATGGTTATTTTACCTGTTCAGGAAACCTGACCGGTTGGGGATTAACTTGTATGGTGTCCTGTGGACAAGTTTGGAAACTAGTGAACTAGACTAGAGTGCCTAAGCATCATGGGAAATGTTCAAAATCATCTGGGGTGGCCAAAGTCAGCCATCACTGTACTAGATTAAACCCTTAAGGACCAGTGATGTACCCTGTGTGGGTCTTTCTATGGGGTTTGTTACCAATAGCGCAGCCAGCAGCACAATTGTGCCATTTCCTATGCCCAAAGAGGGGAGTGGTACAATAGTGCGGTCCTGCCTCTTGCGGTTGCATTCGTGATATTATAAACATGGAAATATTTAAAGGGACAGTCAACCATAGAATTGTTTTTGTTTTAAAAGATAGATAATCCCTTTATTACCCATTCCCCAGTTTTGCATAACCAACACAGTTATATTAATGTACTTTTTACCTCTGTGATTACCTTGTATCTAGGAACCTTCTTCCAGCCCCCTGATCACATGACTGACTGTTTATGGTCTATTGTCTTAAATTTAGCATTGTTTTGTGCTAGATCTTAACCTCTTAAGGACATATGACGGAATTTTTAAGTCATAAAACAATTGAGCAAACTGAAAGGGTTAAATAACCCCCTGTGCCTGAACAGTGTTATCTATATGGCCCACATGTACTTTCTGTCTCTTTGTGTTGAAAAGAGATTTAAAAAGCCTGTGATAAGAGGCAGCCCTCAAAGGCTTAGAAATTAGGATATGAGCCTACCTAGGTTTGCTTTTTTTCTCTTGGTATTCTTAGTTTAAACTAAATTTGATGATAAAAGTAAATTGGAAAGTCAATTAAAATTAAGTCCTATCTGAATAATGAAAGATTAATTTATACTTTAATGTCCCTTTAACCACCAGCACTTAGTGTAATACTAGGATATTATTTTGCTTAACACTACCCATAGTTTCCAGCACTTTGTTTACATAACACTTGTGCTTAGGTTATTCATTTTTCTATTTATTTGTATAATTCCACAAAATTCTGTAGTGATAGGGGTATACAATGACAAGGATTTGTGATAAAATACAAAACTAAACAAATCTAGTACAGGAGGAAGAGGGCCCTGCTCTGGAGAGCTTAGACTACATGTTTAGGGTGCAGAGGCATAAGGTTGGGGTAGCAGCAGTAAGCCAGGCAGTTCATGTATTAGTTTGGCTAGAATGAGAAATGGTGGTTTTCAAGGAGCGTATACAAGGTTGGAGACAGTCTTATGGAGCAGGGTAGAATTCCAGAGGACAGGAGCAGCACGTGCAAAGTCCTGGAGTGGGATGTAAAGACAACAAGAGTAGATGTAGGTGAGAGGTTGATCCAAGAGGATGGGAAATGTTTGGAGATTAGAGAGGAAATGTAGTTGGGAGATAAACTGAGTGCTTTGTAAGTTAGTTAATATTTTAAATTTGTATTCTGGAGTGTATGGGGAGTCAGTGTAGAGACTGGAAGAGTGGAGCAACTGATTTAGATCAGCGATTAAGGTGGACAAGTCTAGCGGAAGAATTATTAATAGATTGGAGGGAGGAGAGGCAGTTTAGCAGATTGCAATAATCAATGCGTGACATAAGTGAATTAGTATTTTTGTAAGGAAGGAACACATTCTGGGAATGCTGTGTAGGTGTGCACGGCATGATTTGGTAAGTGCTTGTATATGTGGGTTGAATGTGAGTTCTGAGTCACAGCGGGCTTGTGTTGAGACATCTTTCAAGGGAGTATGTATAGAGAGAAAAACAAGACTCAAGACAGAGCCTTGCGGTAATCCAACTGAGAGGCAAAGGAGCATGACGTTAAAGGAAACAAAAACGAGCAGTTTGCGATGAGGTACACGAAGAGAGGTGTCATGGATGCCAAATGAATCAGAATTTAAGGAGAGTATGGTCAACGGTGTCAAAAGCAGCGGACAGGTCAAGAAGAACTAGTAGTAGCCTTTTGCTTTAGCGGATAACAAGTAATTTGTTACTTTACACCGGTTTCTGTCGAATGTATAGGGTGTAAACCAGGTAAAGAGTTGTGAGAAAATGAGCTAACTGATTATAGACCAGTCGTTCCAATAATTTTGAAACAAAGGGAAGTAATGAGAGCGGTTGATAGAAGGGGTGGAGGGGGGTCAAGGGCTTTATAGGATTGGTATGGTTGACCCATGCTTGAATGTGTCAGGAAATGTGCCAGCTGTGAGAGATTGGTTAAAGAGATGAGTTGGGGTTAGTGAAGCAGAGAGAGGGGGAAGGAATAGGAACAAGTGGGCAGGTTGTGAGATGAGCCGAAGATAGGAGTATGGAGACATCCTTCTCTGTTACAAGAGAGAAGTAGCGTAGTTTTATTAATAGAAGGGGTGGTGCTGGGGATGAGTGGTGTGAGGTGTAGATATCTTGTCTAATGGTGTCAATTTTATTTTTGAAGTGATCAGAAATAAAGGGACATGAAACCCAAAAATTTTTCTCATTACTTTGTTTCCATAATACTTGTACTTAGCGTATTCATTTGCATAACATTACCCTTAATCCCCAGCCCTATTGGCATAACACTTGTGCTTAGCTCATTCATTTGCATAACTCTACCCATAGTTCCCAGCACTTTGTTTGCATAACACTGGTGCTTATTCATTAGCATAACACTACCCATAGTTCCCAGCAATCATTTGCATAACACTTGTGCTTAGCTTATTCATTAGCATAACACTACCCATAGTTCCCAGCAATCATTTGCATAACACTTGTGCTTAGCTTATTCATTAGCATAACACTACCCATAGTTCCCAGCAATCATTTGCATAACACTTGTGCTTAGCTTATTCATTTGCATAACAATACCCATAGTTCCCAGCAGTCATTTGCTTAACACTTGTGCTTAGCTTATTCTTTTGCATAACACTTATGCTTAGCTTATTCATTTGCATAACTATCTATAGTTCCCAGCAGTCATTTGCGTAATACTTGTGCATAGCTTATTCATTTGCATAACATTACGTATAGTTCCCAGCACTTTGTTTGCATAACACTTGTGCTTAGCTTATTCATTTGCATAACAATATCTATAGTTCCCAGCACTTTGGATAATACTTGTGCATAGCCTATTAATTTGCATAACAATACCCATAATTCCCAGCACTTTGTTTGCATAACACTACCCATAGTTCCCAGCAGTCATTTGCATAATACTTGTGCATAGCCTATTCATTTGCATAACACTACCCATAGTTCCCAGCACTTTGTTTGCATAACACTTGTGCTTAATCATTTGCATAGCACTACCCATAGTTTGAAGCACATTGTTTGCATAACACTTGTGCTTAGCTTATTCATTTGCATAACACTACCCATAGTTCCCAGCACTTTGGATAATACTTGTGCATAGCCTATTAATTTGCATAACAATACCCATAGTTCCCAGCACTTTGTTTGCATAACACTTGTGCTTATTCATTTGCATAACACTACCCATAGTTCCCAGCAGTCATTTGCATAATACTTGTGCATAGCCTATTAATTTGCATAACCATACCCATAGTTCCCAGCACTTTGTTTGCATAACACTTGTGCTTAATCATTTGTATAACACTACCCATAGTTCCCAGCAGTCATTTGCATAACACTTGTGCTTAGCTTATTCTTTTGCATAACACTTGTGCTTAGCTTATTCTTTTGTATAACAATATCTATAATTCCCAGCAGTCATTTGCGTAATACTTGTGCATAGCTTATTCATTTGCATAACAATACCCATAGTTCCCAGCAGTCATTTGCATAACACTTGTGCTTAGCTTATTCTTTTGCATAACACTTGTGCTTAGCTTATTCATTTGCATAACATTACGTATAGTTCCCAGCACTTTGTTTGCATAACACTTGTGCTTAGCTTATTCATTTGCATAACAATACCCATAGTTCACAGCAGTCATTTGCATAACACTTGTGCTTAGCTTATTCTTTTGCATAACACTTGTGCTTAGCTTATTCATTTGCATAACAATACCCATAGTTCCCAGCAGTCATTTGCATAATACTTGTGCATAGCTTATTCATTTGCATAACATTACGTATAGTTCCCAGCACTTTGTTTGCATAACACTTGTGCTTAGCTTATTCTTTTGCATAACACTTGTGCTTAGCTTATTCATTTGCATAACAATATCTATAGTTCCCAGCAGTCATTTGCATAATACTTGTGCTTAGCTTATTCATTTGCATAACAATACCCAAAGTTCCCAGCAGTCATTTGCATAACACTGCCCATAGTTTGTAGCACTTTGTTTGCATAACATTTGTGCTTAGCTTATTCATTTGCATAACACTACCCATAGTTCCCAGCAGTCATTTGCATATTACTTGTGCTTAGCTTAATCATTTGCATAACACTACCCATAGTTCCCAGCAGTCATTTGCATAATACTTGTGCTTAGCTTAATCATTTGCATAACACTACCCAAAGTTCCCAGCAGTCATTTGCATAACACTTGTGCTTAGCTTATTCATTTGCATAACACTACCCATAGTTCCCAGCAGTTTGCATAATACTTGTGCTTAGCTTATTCATTTGCATAACACTACCCATAGATCCCAGCACTTTGCATAATACTTGTGCATAGCCTATTAATTTGCATAACACTACCCATAGTTCCCAGCACTTTGTTTGCATAACTCTTGTGCTTATTCATTAGCATAACACTACCCATAGTTCCCAGCAGTCATTTGCATAATACTTGTGCTTAGCTTATTCATTTGCATAACACTACCCATAGTTTGCAGCACTTTGTTTGAATAGCACTTGTGCTTATTCATTTGCATAACACTACCCATAGTTCCCAGCAGTCATTTGCATAATACTTGTGCTTAGCTTATTCATTTGCATAACACTACCCATAGTTTGCAGCACTTTGTTTGAATAACACTTGTGCTTAGCTTATTCATTTGCATAACACTAGCACCTTGTTTGCATAACACTTGTGCTTAGCTTATTCTTTTGCATAACACTTGTGCTTAGCTTATTCATTTGCATAACAATATCTATAGATCCCAGCAGTCATTTGCGTAATACTTGTGCTTAGCTTATTCATTTGCATAACAATACCCATAGTTCCCAGCAGTCATTTGCATAACACAGCAGTCATTTGCATAACACAGCAGTCATTTGCATAACACTACCCATAGTTTGTAGCACTTTGTTAGCTTATTCTTTTGCATAACACTTGTGCTTAGCTTATTCATTTGCATAACACTACCCATAGTTCCCAGCAGTCATTTGCATAATACTTGTGCTTAGCTTATTCATTTGCATAACACTACCCATAGTTCCCAGCAGTCATTTGCATATTACTTGTGCTTAGCTTATTCATTTGCATAACACTACCCATAGTTCCCAGCAGTCATTTGCATATTACTTGTGCTTAGCTTAATCATTTGCATAACACTACCCATAGTTCCCAGCAGTCATTTGCATAATACTTGTGCTTAGCTTAATCATTTGCATAACACTACCCAAAGTTCCCAGCAGTCATTTGCATAACACTTGTGCTTAGCTTATTCATTTGCATAACACTACCCATAGTTCCCAGCAGTTTGCATAATACTTGTGCTTAGCTTATTCATTTGCATAACACTACCCATAGATCCCAGCACTTTGCATAATACTTGTGCATAGCCTATTAATTTGCATAACACTACCCATAGTTCCCAGCACTTTGTTTGCATAACTCTTGTGCTTATTCATTAGCATAACACTACCCATAGTTCCCAGCAGTCATTTGCATAATACTTGTGCTTAGCTTATTCATTTGCATAACACTACCCATAGTTTGCAGCACTTTGTTTGAATAACACTTGTGCTTATTCATTTGCATAACACTACCCATAGTTCCCAGCAGTCATTTGCATAATACTTGTGCTTAGCTTATTCATTTGCATAACACTACCCATAGTTTGCAGCACTTTGTTTGCATAACACTTGTGCTTAGCTTATTCTTTTGCATAACACTTGTGCTTAGCTTATTCATTTGCATAACAATATCTATAGATCCCAGCAGTCATTTGCGTAATACTTGTGCTTAGCTTATTCATTTGCATAACAATACCCATAGTTCCCAGCAGTCATTTGCATAACACAGCAGTCATTTGCATAACACTACCCATAGTTTGTAGCACTTTGTTAGCTTATTCTTTTGCATAACACTTGTGCTTAGCTTATTCATTTGCATAACACTACCCATAGTTCCCAGCAGTCATTTGCATAATACTTGTGCTTAGCTTATTCATTTGCATAACACTGCCCATAGTTTGCAGCACATTGTTTGCATAACACTTGTGCTTAGCTTATTAATTTGCATAACACTACCCATAGTTCTCAGCACTTTGGATAATACTTGTGCTTAGCGTATTCATTTGCATAACACTACCCATAGTTCCCAGCACTTTGGATAATACTTGTGCTTAGCGTATTCATTTGCATAACAATACCCATAGTTCCCAGCACTTTGTTTGCATAACACTTGTGCTTATTCATTTGCATAACAGTACCCATAGTTCCCAGCAGTCATTTGCATAATACTTGTGCATAGCCTATTAATTTGCATAACAATACCCATAGTTCCCAGCACTTTGTTTGCATAACACTTGTGCATATTCATTTGCATAACACTACCCATAGTTCCCAGCAGTCATTTGCATAACACTTGTGCTTAGCTTATTAATTTGCATAACACTACCCATAGTTCCCAGCAGTCATTTGCATAACACTTGTGCTTAGCTTATTAATTTGCATAACACTACCCATAGTTCCCAGCACTTTGGATAATACTTGTGCTTAGCGTATTCATTTGCATAACACTACCCATAGTTCCCAGCACTTTGGATAATACTTGTGCTTAGCTTATTCATTTGCATAACACTACCCATAGTTTGCAGCACTTTGTTTGAATAACACTTGTGCTTAGCTTATTCTTTTGCATAACACTACCCATAGTTCCCAGCAGTCATTTGCATAACACTTGTGCTTAGCTTATTCATTTGCATAACACTAGCACTTTGTTTGCATAACACTTGTGCTTAGCTTATTCTTTTGCATAACACTTGTGCTTAGCTTATTCATTTGCATAACAATATCTATAGATCCCAGCAGTCATTTGCGTAATACTTGTGCTTAGCTTATTCATTTGCATAACAATACCCATAGTTCCCAGCAGTCATTTGCATAACACAGCAGTCATTTGCATAACACTACCCATAGTTTGTAGCACTTTGTTTGCATAACACTTGTGCTTAACTTAATCATTTGCATAACACTGCCCATAGTTTGTAGCACTTTGTTTGCATAACACTTGTGCTTAACTTAATCATTTGCATAACACTGCCCATAGTTTGTAGCACTTTGTTTGCATAACACTTGTGCTTAACTTAATCATTTGCATAACACTACCCATAGTTCCCAGCAGTCATTTGCATAATACTTGTGCTTAGCTTATTCATTTGCATAACACTGCCCATAGTTTGTAGCACTTTGTTTGCATAACACTTGTGCTTAACTTAATCATTTGCATAACACTACCCATAGTTCCCTGCACTCTGGATAATACTTGTGCTTAGCCTATTAATTTACATAACACTACCCATAGTTCCCTGCACTTTGTTTGCATAACACTTGTGCTTATTCATTAGCATAGCACTACCCATAGTTCCCAGCAGTCATTTGCATAATACTTGTGCTAAGCTTATTCATTTGCATAACACTACCCATAGTTTGCAGCACTTTGTTTGAATAACACTTGTGCTTAGCTTATTCTTTTGAATAACACTTGTGCTTAGCTTATTCATTTGCATAACAATATCTATAGTTCCCAGCAGTCATTTGCGTAATACTTGTGCATAGCTTATTCATTTGCATAACATTACGTATAGTTCCCAGCACTTTGTTTGCATAACACTTGTGCTTAGCTTATTCATTTGCATAACAATACCCATAGTTCCCAGCAGTCATTTGCATAACACTTGTGCTTAGCTTATTCTTTTGCATAACACTTGTGCTTAGCTTATTCATTTGCATAACAATATCTATAGTTCCCAGCAGTCATTTGCGTAATACTTGTGCTTAGCTTATTCATTTGCATAACAATACCCATAGTTCCCAGCACTTTGGATAATACTTGTGCTTAGCGTATTAATTTGCATAACACTACCCATAGCTCCCAGCAGTCATTTGCATAATACTTGTGCATAGCCTATTAATTTGCATAACACTACCCATAGTTCCCAGCAGTCATTTGCATAATACTTGTGCTTAGCTTATTCTTTTGCATAACACTTGTGCTTAGCTTATTCATTTGCATAACAATATCTATAGTTCCCAGCAGTCATTTGCGTAATACTTGTGCTTAGCTTATTCATTTGCATAACACTACCCATAGTTCCCAGCACTTTGGATAATACTTGTGCTTAGCGTATTCATTTGCATAACACTACCCATAGATCCCAGCACTTTGGATTATACTTGTGCATAGCCTATTAATTTGCATAACAATACCCATAGTTCCCAGCACTTTGTTTGCATAACACTTGTGCTTATTCATTTGCATAACAGTACCCATAGTTCCCAGCAGTCATTTGCATAATACTTGTGCATAGCCTATTAATTTGCATAACAATGCCCATAGTTCCCAGCACTTTGTTTGCATAACACTTGTGCTTAGCTTATTCATTTGCATAACACTACCCATAGTTCCCAGCACTTTGCTTGCATAACACTTGTGCTTATTCATTTGCATAACACTACCCATAGTTCCCAGCAGGCATTTGCATAATACTTGTGCTTAGCTTATTCATTTGCATAATACTACCCATAGTTCCCAGCAGTCATTTGCATAACACTTGTGCTTAGCTTATTCCTTTGCATAACACTAGCACTTTGTTTGCATAACACTTGTGCTTAGCTTATTCATTTGCATAACAATATCTATAGATCCCAGCAGTCATTTGCGTAATACTTGTGCTTAGCTTATTCATTTGCATAACAATACCCATAGTTCCCAGCAGTCATTTGCATAACACTTGTGCTTGGCTTATTATTTTGCATAACAATATCTATAGTTCCCAGCAGTCATTTGCGTAATACTTGTGCATAGCTTATTCATTTGCATAACAATATCTATAGTTCCCAGCAGTCATTTGCGTAATACTTGTGCATAGCTTATTCATTTGCATAACATTACGTATAGTTCCCAGCACTTTGTTTGCATAACACTTGTGCTTAGCTTATTCATTTGCATAACAATACCCATAGTTCCCAGCAGTCATTTGCATAACACTTGTGCTTAGCTTATTCTTTTGCATAACACTTGTGCTTAGCTTATTCATTTGCATAACAATATCTATAGTTCCCAGCAGTCATTTGCGTAATCCTTGTGCTTAGCTTATTCATTTGCATAACAATACCCATAGTTCCCAGCAGTCATTTGCATAACACTTGTGCTTAGCTTATTCATTTGCATAACACTACCCATAGTTTGCAGCACTTTGTTTGCATAACACTTGTGCATAGCTTATTCATTTGCATAACACTACCCATAGTTCCCAGCACTTTGGATAATACTTGTGCTTAGCGTATTAATTTGCATAACACTACCCATAGTTCCCAGCACTTTGGATAATACTTGTGCTTAGCGTATTCATTTGCATAACACTACCCATAGTTCCCAGCACTTTGGATAATACTTGTGCATAGCCTATTAATTTGCATAACAATACCCATAGTTCTCAGCACTTTGTTTGCATAACACTTGTGCTTATTCATTTGCATAACACTACACATAGATCCCAGCACTTTGTTTGCATAACACTTGTGCTTAGCTTATTCTTTTGCATAACACTTGTGCTTAGCTTATCATTTGCATAGCAATATCTTTAGTTCCCAGCAGTCATTTGCGTAATACTTGTGCATAGCTTATTCTTTTGCATAACATTACGTATAATTCCCAGCACTTTGTTTGCATAACACTTGTGCTTAGCTTATTCATTTGCATAACAATACCCATAGTTCCCAGCAGTCATTTGCATAACACTTGTGCTTAGCTTATTCTTTTGCATAACACTTGTGCTTAGCTTATTCATTTGCATAACAATATCTATAGATCCCAGCAGTCATTTGCGTAATACTTGTGCTTAGCTTATTCATTTGCATAACAATACCCATAGTTCCCAGCAGTCATTTGCATAACACAGCAGTCATTTGCATAACACTACCCATAGTTTGTAGCACTTTGTTTGCATAACACTTGTGCTTAACTTAATCATTTGCATAACACTACCCATAGTTCCCAGCAGTCATTTGCATAATACTTGTGCTTAGCTTATTCATTTGCATAACACTGCCCATAGTTTGCAGCACATTGTTTGCATAACACTTGTGCTTAGCTTATTAATTTGCATAACACTACCCATAGTTCTCAGCACTTTGGATAATACTTGTGCTTAGCGTATTCATTTGCATAACAATACCCATAGTTCCCAGCACTTTGTTTGCATAATACTTGTGCTTATTCATTTGCATAACAGTACCCATAGTTCCCAGCAGTCATTTGCATAACACTTGTGCTTAGCTTATTCATTTGCATAACACTACCCATAGTTCCCAGCACTTTGGATAATACTTGTGCTTAGCTTATTAATTTGCATAACACTACCCATAGTTCCCAGCACTTTGGATAATACTTGTGCTTAGCGTATTCATTTGCATAACACTACCCATAGTTCCCAGCAGTCATTTGCATAATACTTGTGCTTAGCGTATTCATTTGCATAACACTACCCATAGTTTGCAGCACTTTGTTTGAATAACACTTGTGCTTAGCTTATTCTTTTGCATAACACTACCCATAGTTCCCAGCAGTCATTTGCATAACACTTGTGCTTAGCTTATTCATTTGCATAACACTAGCACTTTGTTTGCATAACACTTGTGCTTAGCTTATTCTTTTGCATAACACTTGTGCTTAGCTTATTCATTTGCATAACAATATCTATAGATCCCAGCAGTCATTTGCGTAATACTTGTGCTTAGCTTATTCATTTGCATAACAATACCCATAGTTCCCAGCAGTCATTTGCATAACACAGCAGTCATTTGCACAACACTACCCATAGTTTGTAGCACTTTGTTTGCATAACACTTGTGCTTAGCTTATTCATTTGCATAACACTACCCATAGTTTGTAGCACTTTGTTTGCATAACACTTGTGCTTAACTTAATCATTTGCATAACAATACCCATAGTTCCCAGCAGTCATTTGCATAATACTTGTGCTTAGCTTATTCATTTGCATAACACTGCCCATAGTTTGTAGCACTTTGTTTGCATAACACTTGTGCTTAGCTTATTCATTTGCATAACACTACACATAGATCCCAGCACTCTGGATAATACTTGTGCTTAGCTTATTCATTTGCATAACACTACACATAGATCCCAGCACTCTGGATAATACTTGTGCATAGCCTATTAATTTACATAACACTACCCATAGTTCCCAGCAATTTGTTTGCATAACACTTGTGCTTATTCATTAGCATAGCACTACCCATAGTTCCCAGCAGTCATTTGCATAATACTTGTGCTTAGCTTATTCATTTGCATAACACTACCCATAGTTTGCAGCACTTTGTTTGAATAACACTTGTGCTTAGCTTATTCTTTTGAATAACACTTGTGCTTAGCTTATTCATTTGCATAACAATATCTATAGTTCCCAGCAGTCATTTGCATAATACTTGTGCTTAGCGTATTTATTTGCATAACACTACCCATAGTTTGCAGCACATTGTTTGCATAATACTTGTGCATAGCCTATTAATTTGCATAACACTACCCATAGTTCCCAGCAGTCATTTGCATAATACTTGTGCTTAGCTTATTCTTTTGCATAACACTTGTGCTTAGCGTATTCATTTGCATAACACTACCCATAGTTTGCAGCACATTGTTTGCATAACACTTGTGCTTAGCTTATTAATTTGCATAACACTACCCATAGTTCCCAGCACTTTGGATAATACTTGTGCATACCCTATTAATTTGCATAACACTACCCATAGTTCCCAGCACTTTGCTTGCATAACACTTGTGCTTATTCATTTGCATAACACTACCCATAGTTCCCAGCAGGCATTTGCATAATACTTGTGCTTAGCTTATTCATTTGCATAACACTACCCATACTTCCCAGCAGTCATTTGCATAACACTTGTGCTTAGCTTATTCCTTTGCATAACACTAGCACTTTGTTTGCATAACACTTGTGCTTAGCTTATTCATTTGCATAACAATATCTATAGATCCCAGCAGTCATTTGCGTAATACTTGTGCTTAGCTTATTCATTTGCATAACAATACCCATAGTTCCCAGCAGTCATTTGCATAACACTTGTGCTTGGCTTATTCTTTTGCATAGCAATATCTATAGTTCCCAGCAGTCATTTGCGTAATACTTGTGCATAGCTTATTCATTTGCATAACAATATCTATAGTTCCCAGCAGTCATTTGCGTAATACTTGTGCATAGCTTATTCATTTGCATAACATTACGTATAGTTCCCAGCACTTTGTTTGCATAACACTTGTGCTTAGCTTGTTCATTTGCATAACAATACCCATAGTTCCCAGCAGTCATTTGCATAACACTTGTGCTTAGCTTATTCTTTTGCATAACACTTGTGCTTAGCTTATTCATTTGCATAACAATATCTATAGTTCCCAGCAGTCATTTGCGTAATCCTTGTGCTTAGCTTATTCATTTGCATAACAATACCCATAGTTCCCAGCAGTCATTTGCATAACACTTGTGCTTAGCTTATTCATTTGCATAACACTACCCATAGTTTGCAGCACTTTGTTTGCATAACACTTGTGCATAGCTTATTCATTTGCATAACACTACCCATAGTTCCCAGCACTTTGGATAATACTTGTGCTTAGCTTATTAATTTGCATAACACTACCCATAGTTCCCAGCACTTTGGATAATACTTGTGCTTAGCGTATTCATTTGCATAACACTACCCATTGTTCCCAGCACTTTGGATAATACTTGTGCATAGCCTATTAATTTGCATAACAATACCCATAGTTCCCAGCACTTTGTTTGCATAACACTTGTGCTTATTCATTTGCATAACACTACCCATAGTTCCCAGCAGTCATTTGCATAATACTTGTGCATAGCCTATTAATTTGCATAACACTACCCATAGTTCCCAGCAGTCATTTGCATAATACTTGTGCATAGCCTATTAATTTGCATAACACTACCCATAGTTCCCAGCAGTCATTTGCATAAAACTTGTGCTTAGCTTATTCATTTGCATAACAATATCTATAGATCTCAGCAGTCATTTGCGTAATACTTGTGCTTAGCTTATTCATTTGCATAACAATACCCATAGTTCCCAGCAGTCATTTGCATAACACTACCCATAGTTTGCAGCACTTTGTTTGCATAACACTTGTGCTTAGCTTATTCATTTGCATAACACTACCCATAGTTCCCAGCATTCATTTGCATAATACTTGTGCTTAGCTTATTCATTTGCATAACATTACCTATAGTTCCCAGCACTTTGTTTGCATAACACTTGTGCTTAGCTTATTCATTTGCATAACAATACCCATAGTTTGCAGCACTTTGCATATTACTTGTGCTTAGCTTATTCATTTGCATAACACTACCCATAGTTACCAGCAGTCATTTGCATAATACTTGTGCTTAGCTTATTCATTTGCATAACACTTGTGCTTAGCTTATTCATTTGCATAACACTACCCATAGTTCCGAGCAATCAGTTGCATAACACTTGTGCTTAGCTTATTCTTTAGCATAACACTTGTGCTTAGCTTATTCATTTGCATAACACTACCCATAGTTCCGAGCAATCAGTTGTATAACACTTGTGCTTAGCTTATTCATTTGCATAACACTACCCATAGTTCCCAGCAGTCATTTGCATAATACTTGTGCTTAGCTCATTCATTTGCATAACATTACCTGCAAATGCAAATTAATAGGCTATGCACAAGTATTATGCAAATGACTGCTGGGAACTATGGGTAGTGTTATGCAAATGAATAAGCTAAGCACAAGTATTATGCAAATGACTGCTGGTTATTTGCATAACACTACCCATAGTTCCCAGCACTTTGTTTGTATAACACTTGTGCTTTTTCATTTGCATTACACTACCCATAGTTCCCAGCAGTCATTTGCATAATACTTGTGCATAGCCTATTAATTTGCATAACACTATCCATAGTTCCCAGCACTTTGTTTGCATAACACTTGTGCTTATTCATTTGCATAACACTACCCATAGTTCCCAGCAGGCATTTGCATAATACTTGTGCTTAGCTTATTCATTTGCATAACACTACCCATAGTTCCCAGCACTTTGGATAATACTTGTGCATAGCCTATTAATTTGCATAACAATACCCATAGTTCCCAGCACTTTGTTTGTATAACACTTGTGCTTATTCATTTGCATAACACTACCCATAGTTCCCAGCAGTCATTTGCATAATACTTGTGCATAGCCTATTAATTTGCATAACACTACCCATAGTTCCCAGCACTTTGTTTGCATAACACTTGTGCTTATTCATTTGCATAACACTACCCGTAGTTCCCAGCAGGCATTTGCATAATACTTGTGCTTAGCTTATTCATTTGCATAACACTTGTGCTTAGCTTATTCATTTGCATAACACTAGCACTTTGTTTGCATAACACTTGTGCTTAGCTTATTCATTTGCATAACAATATCTATAGATCCCAGCAGTCATTTGCGTAATACTTGTGCTTAGCTTATTCATTTGCATAACAATACCCATAGTTCCCAGCAGTCATTTGCATAACACTACCCATAGTTTGTAGCACTTTGTTTGCATAACACTTGTGCTTAGCTTATTCATTTGCATAACAATACCCATAGTTCCAAGCAGTCATTTGCATAACACTTGTGCTTAGCTTAATCATTTGCATAACACTACCCATAGTTTGTAGCACTTTGTTTGCATAACACTTGTGCTTAGCTTATTCATTTGCATAACAATACCCATAGTTCCAAGCAGTCATTTGCATAACACTACCCATAGTTCCCAGCAGTCATTTGCATAATACTTGTGCTTAGCTTAATCATTTGCATAACACTGCCCATAGTTTGTAGCACTTTGTTTGCATAACACTTGTCCTTAGCTTAATCATTTGCATAACACTACCCATAGTTCCCAGCAGTCATTTGCATAATACTTGTGCTTAGCTTATTCATTTGCATAACAATACCCATAGTTTGCAGCACTTTGCATATTACTTGTGCTTAGCTTATTCATTTGCATAACACTACCCATAGTTCCGAGCAATCATTTGCATAACACTTGTGCTTAGCTTATTCATTTGCATAACACTACCCATAGTTCCCAGCAGTCATTTGCATAATACTTGTGCTTAGCTCATTCATTTGCATAACATTACCTATAGTTCGCAGCACTTTGTTTGCATAACACTTGTGCTTAGCTTATTCTTTTGCATAACACTTGTGCTTAGCTTTTTCATTTGCATAACACTACCCATAGTTCCCAGCAGTCATTTGCATAATACTTGTGCTTAACTCATTCGTTTGCATAACATTACCTATAGTTCGCAGCACTTTGTTTGCATAACACTTGTGCTTAGCTTATTCATTTGCATAACACTACCCATAGTTCCCAGCAGTTTGTTTGCATAACACTTGTGCTTAGCTTATTCATTTGCATAACACTACCCATAGTTCTCAGCAAACATTTGCATAATACTTGTGCTTAACTTATTCATTTGCATAACACTACCCATAGATCCCAGCACTTTGCATAATACTTGTGCTTTGCTTATCATTTGCATAACACTACCCATAGATCCCAGCACTTTGCATAATACTTGTGCTTTGCTTATCATTTGCATAACACTACCCATAGATCCCAGCACTTTGCATAATACTTGTGCTTTGCTTATCATTTGTAGAATACTACCCATAGTTCCCAGCAGTCATTTGCGTAATACTTGTGCATAGCTTATTTATTTGCATAACACTACCCATAGTTCCCAGCACTTTGTTTTCAAATTACTTGTGCATAGCTTATTCATTTGCATAACACTACCCATAGTTCCCAGCACTTTGGATAATACTTTTGCTTAGCTTATTAATTTGCATAACACTACCCATAGTTCCCAGCACTTTGCATAATACTTGTGCTTAGCTTATTCATTTGCATAACACTACCCATAGTTACCAGCAGTCATTTGCATAAAACTTGTGCTTAGCTTATTCATTTGCATAACACTACCCATAGTTCCCAGCACTTTGCATAATACTTGTGCTTAGCTTATTCATTTGCATAACACTACCCATAGATCCCAGCACTTTGCATAATACTTGTGCTTAGCTTATTCATTTGCATAACACTACCCATAGTTACCAGCACTTTGTTTGCATAAAACTTGTGCATAGCTTATTCATTTGCATAACACTACCCATAGTTCCCAGCAGTTTGGATAACACGTGCTTAGCTTATTCATTTGCATAACACTTGTACTTAGCTTATTCATTTGCATAACAATACCCATAGTTCCCAGCAGTCATTTGCGTAATACTTGTGCTTAGCTTATTCATTTGCATAACACTTGTGCTTAGCTTATTCATTTGCATAACACTACCCATAGTTCCCAGCACTTTGGATAATACTTGTGCTTATTCATTTGCATAACACTACCCATAGTTCCCAGCAGGCATTTGCATAATACTTGTGCTTAGCTTATTCATTTGCGTAACACTACCCATGGTTCCCAGCACTTTGTATAACACTTGTGCTTAGCTTATTCATTTGCATAACACTACCCATAGTTCCCAGCACTTTGTATAACACTTGTGCTTAGCTTATTCATTTGCATAACACTACCCATAGTTCCCTGCGCTTTGTATAACACTTATGCTTAGCTTATTCATTTGCATAACACTACCCATGGTTCCCAGCACTTTGTATAACACTTGTGCTTAGCTCATTCATTTGCATAACACTACCCATAGTTCCCTGCACTTTGTATAACACTTATGCTTAGCTCATTCATTTGCATAACACTACCCATAGTTCCCTGCACTTTGTATAACACTTATGCTTAGCTCATTCATTTGCATAACACTACCCATAGTTCCCAGCACTTTGTATAACACTTATGCTTAGCTTATTCATTTGCATAACACTACCCATAGTTCCCTGCACTTTGTATAACACTTATGCTTAGCTTATTCATTTGCATAACACTACCCATAGTTCCCTGCACTTTGTATAACACTTGTGCTTAGCGCATTCATTTGCATAACACTACCCATAGTTCCCTGCACTTTGTATAACACTTGTGCTTAGCTCATTCATTTGCATAACACTACCCATAGTTCCCTGCGCTTTGTATAACACTTGTGCTTAGCTCATTCATTTGCATAACACTACCCATAGTTCCCTGCACTTTGTATAACACTTATGCTTAGCTTATTCATTTGCATAACACTACCCATAGTTCCCTGCACTTTGTATAACACTTATGCTTAGCTTATTCATTTGCATAACACTACCCATAGTTCCCTGCACCTTGCATAATACTTGTGCTTAGCTTATTCATTTGCATAACACTACTTGTATTATCAAATGTACTTTATTTTGTTATTCTTTGATTAAAATCATAAGTAGGTAGACTTAAAAGCAACAATGCACTACTGGGAGCTAGCTGGTGAGTGGCGGATAAACACATATTCCTTATGTTATTGTCCGACCACATGTGCTCAGCTAGCTCCCAGTAGGGCATTTCTGCTCTGGAGCTGACTAACTCATGCAGAGTGGTTAAACACATAGATGCAATAATAAAGACACTGTGCACTTGTATTTCCCTTTAGGAACCAATCTGTATAAAGCATTGTGTGATGTGGAATACATTTATAGGTGTTCTGCTGCATTTGTGACTTTGCTGTACTGATGTGAAACCGTGGCAACCTATTGTGTATTTATAGCATTCTTTATGAAACGTACATATTTGTGCTCATCTGCCAGGTGCTATGAGGATGCATCAGTTGCTCAGAGTTCAGGAGACACAAAAAGATTATGTACTGCTATATCTGTCTGGGAAGCAGAACTCCTACCTATCACAGCAATAATTACAGGGAGAGGATACGGTCATGACATTTTAAGCAACTTTCTAATTTATTCCTATCATCAAAATTTCCTATCATGTAAGTTTAGATGCCGGCCCATTTTTTGTGAACCTGGGTTGTTCTTGCTGATTGGTGGATAAATTCATCCAAAAAATAAAAAAAAGTGTGGTCCAGAGTCTGAACCAAAAATAAGCTTAGATGCCTTCTTTTTCAAATAAAGATAGCAAGAGAACGAAGAAAAAATGATAATAGGAGTAAATTAGAAAGTTGCTTAAAATTTCATGCTCTATCTGAATCATGAAAGAAAAAAATTGGGTTCAGTGTCCTTTTAATGATTGCAAATCTACTGGTTACTAGTGCTGTAGCACTTCTTAAACTCTACCACATGATGGCGCTGTTGTATTAATTTTACTCAATATACAACTATAGCAGAAAAAAAGAATGTATTGGTAATTGCACTAGCTCTGCCAAGGAATGTCACGTGGTAAAGCAGGCAGCTGCCCATGGCTGCCTTCACATACAGCATTAACCTTCAATGATAGAAAAATCACACTTCAACTTGCATGATTCAGATAAAAGTGCATTTAAAAGTGTCTTAAAAATCAATGCTCTCTTGGATATCCGTTGTTTGAATAGAATACACACATATCCCACACTACTGGATCGGTACCTGCACACATTTGTCTCTTGTGATTGGCTAACGAGGTGTGATCAGCTAGCTGTCAGTAGTGCAATGATGCTCTTTCACCAAAGGATAACAAGATAACAAAGCACATTTGATAACAGAACTAAATTGGAAAGTTGTTTAAAATTGTATGTTCTATCCGAATTATGAAATATTTTTTGGGTTTCCTATCCCTTTAAAGGCTGGCCAAGTTTTCTACTCTATACTGAGAGTTATTTAAATAATATATGTGGCTCTCCCCCGGGTAGTTTAATGTTTAAATCAAAGAAACATTAATTTGGCCTCTTTTTGGCTATTTCTTGCCTTTTTGTACAGCGTTCTTGTTTTAATGGCTAAAAGGACAATAAAGTAATTATTTTCTATACCCATCAGAAATAAGAAAAAATCTGCACACAAAATAAATGTTTTATACGAATTTAAGCTGTTATTTTGTTAATTAAATTTGCATTTCTTTGCAAATCAGGGACTCACCCCTTGAGTATGTTTCATTTATTTCCCTTGCTGTAGCCGATTTGATACAAAACATAAATAATCTCCTACACTGATCAACCAATCGCTGTGAAGGAGGAAACAGGAGGGTCAGAGTTTTGAATTCCACAGAATGCACTTAAGCCTCTTGGGACAGAGTAAACACTTTAATTTTCAGATTTAATTACTGAAAAATGATCCAAAGTGTTTTTTTTTCACTGTGCATAATTAAACCTTTTATAGGGAATTGCATTTTAACCCCTTAACAAACAGCCAATGTACCCTGTACAGTACGCCAGCTGTCGTTTTCACTCTATAGGGTTAAATAGTGTGGGCCTCGCAGACAGCAGCGTGACCGCAATTCTGATTAATACGTCCTGGAGTGAGACAAGTAATAATAGATCCACGTCATTACAAGGCTGAGATGTGGCGGGTAAATGTAATTTCCTTTTAAGTATTTATGGCTGAAAGAAACAACAAATCCTGGGCTAACAAAGCTCCTAGATATACAGCAGCCTGTGCTTCCCACTCAGTCGCAGCCTTGGTGTCAGGCTGTGATTTCCCTTTGCAGTGTACCTGGCACATTACAGCAAGCACCTGGCTACCAGTGCCACAGAGGCATGTGCTGGGCTGTACCATTGGCACCAAATATTTTATTATATGAGGGACAATTACTAATGGTGGAATTGACCAGGTGTCACATTAAATTATACTCTCACGCTAAAGATAACGGCTCAAAATAAAACTAGATTATAATCACATTTTTAGTTAAAATTACAAAGGATATTAGTTACTTTTAATAGGCTTAACTGTGTATACTATTTAAATGTACAGACTGTGCTACAAATACCCCCCCCCCAATAAATCTGCGTAAGGCTGCACGTGACTTGTGAACTGTATTATAGGGAGCCCTGGTTAATAAAGTATCAGCAGGGATCTGTGTCAGTTGGTTTTGGTGTAGAAAGCTTATTAGATTTTTTTATTGGTCTGAGCTGCAGAACAAATACTGTATGTAAAAAATAACTTTCCTTTCCTAGTTCTGGAAGCAATAAAAGATAAAGCCCTTCTTTTGTTTTATGTTCTTTATTAATAATAATCTAAATTCTGCTTTTTACATTAAACAATAGGCAAGTTAAATACAATCAATATAATTTTATTTTAATTTATGTAGCTAAACCAAGTAGCATTGGCATACTACTATTGTATTAAGATTTTATTTAGAAATAAGTCTATTATTATCCATAATTAACCTACTGCCAGTCTGCCCCGCTCTCTCTTCATTATGCAGCATGGCGGTATAGCCAATCACGTGCTGTTGTAATCACTACTACAGGTACGGAACACTTTATCCAAACTACTTGGGACCGGAACAAGGTTAGGAATAGTTTATATTTGCATTATTACATCTGCAAAATGAGACAGCTTGGAGTAGGGAAGGGACCACATGTAAACAATATCTTCAGCAATATTTACATGACATAATACAGATTATACATGTAACCTAAAGTTTGTTTCATATCATGTTTAATACTTCTGTATACATAGTATTATCAGAAAGATCGTACAGTGCTGTAATCAGAAAGGCATTACGGCACTGGTCATCAAGGGGTTAATAGTTTTGTATACATAGTATCACACAGGCATTACGGCACTGGTCATCAAGGGGTTTTTTTTTTTTTTTTATAAGTTTATTTATAACCAGCAATACACATCATCAAGAAAAAAGAAAAGTAAATCACATTATAGTTAGTGCGCCACGCAGGGCCACATACAATATAACATAAAATGGTGATAGTAAAGGAGAGCATAACATCAGCGGGTATAATTATAACATTGTAGACTTTATACAACCTTAAAGTTTAGCCCGGAGTGGTTCTCTTGGTTCTGTGAATATACTACTGGGAATTTTCTCTAATCTTTTCCCTTTTTCCTTTCCCATCTTATCCCCCTTGCCCTCTTCCCTTCCCTTTTTTACCTCAGACTTTACATAACCTAATTTGAAAAACAAACATAGGATCGGGACATACTTAAATGTACCTATTCAAGGACCAGTAAACGAGAGAAAAAAAAAAAAAAAAAAAAAAAACCAAAAAAAAAAAACCCCGGCCTCTACCCTCTCTCACCCCTCTCTCCCGTAGCCCCTCAGTGCATGTCTATGCTCTGAATCTGTAGTACCCTCTTTAATACCAAGAGCTTGGAAAAAGACCTCTTAATATAAGGCCCTCAAAATAATCCGATTTATGGAACTTTTTAGTCAACATGTATTGTATAGAAATGGGGAATGTTTGAATAATCCTCAGCCAGTTATTAAAAAAGCTTTGGATTTGTCTGTTCTGTGGATTAATTATATTGTGTTGTTCGAAAATAATTTGTAATTTAAGTGCTTCAATGAATGCTCGAAATGAGGGGGCCTTTTTACTCTTCCAGTTTCTCAAAATTAGGTTGCGTACCAATAAAATTATCGTATTAATGATATCCCGATTTCGATCCTCTGTATGAAGCAAGAAAATTTTAACTGGGGTGAAAAAAGGAAAATTCAATACATGTTTATTTAACCAATAATTAATTTTCTGCCAGAATTGACATATTTTAGGGCAGGACCAAAAGCAGTGCAGTAAGTCAGCCCCCGGCCCGGAGCATTTATAACAACAACCTGAATGGCCTATATTCCATTTAGCCAGCCTCTTTGGTGAAATATAAGTGTTATTGAGGAGCTTTAAGTGCGATTCTTTCCATGTGGAACGTATAGGAGCCATGGTTATCCACAAAAAACCTTTCTTGATATTATCGTAATTACTTACTTCAAGATATTTTGACCAATGTGCTGCTAGTTGTTCTATATTTAATTGGCCTTGCTTGGCCAGAAGTATCTTATATAATAAGGAGATTGACCGCTTCCCCTGCTTATATATGTTTATAAAGTCCCCAATTTTGTCAAAATTCTCTGACCAAGTACCAGACTTTAATTTTTTATTAATAAAGTGCCGGACTTGCAAGTATGCATAGAAGTCTTTATTAGATATGTTATATCTAGCAACTATCTCATCAAATGTTCTTATATGGGAACTTTCATCGAGTAGTTGTATTACATTAGTTATACCTTTCTCTGCCCAGCGTTTATAGATCACATATTGTCGGCCAGGTATAAAATCAGGATTCCCCCTGATGGGCAGAAAAGAGGAGATTCGGAAGTTAATCTGGAAATGCACACATAGTTGTTGCCAGGCCTTGATCACATTATAAATGCTGTATGTTTTCTTAATATTATCCGCTAATTGTAAGTATGGATAATGTAATAATGCTTTAAGGGAAAACGGTTGTATAAGGTTCTCTTCTATTGTTAAATTTGTCAGGTAATTAGTTGATAACAACCAATCTACTCCATATCTGGCGAGGATCGCAAGATTGTAAGCCTTTATATCAGGAAATGCTAGACCCCCAGAATCTTTCAGGACTGAAAGTTTAGTTATTGAAAGCATGTGTCTTGAAGTATTCCAGAAAAATCTAGCACAAGCCTGATAAAAAGATCTAACGTCCCGATCTTTAACATATAGTGGGAGATTATTCATTATATAAATTATTTGAGGGAAAGCAATGGTTTTAATCATCATTATTTTAGCAGTGAGGGAAATCGGAAAGAAAGACCATTGACGCAACTTCGCAATTATCTTAGAGAAACACGGTGTATAATTCAATTCGTACCACATATTCGGGTCTCTGTGTAGAATGATTCCTAAGTATCTAAAACTCTCTACTTCCTTCAATTCGTGCAGCTTCAGACTATCTTTATTTTTATAGATCCATAAAATCTCAGTTTTTGAAGTATTAATCTTGTACCCTGAAATAGCCCCGAATAAGTGTAGTGACTTCAAAGCTATAGGTATATTAACACTGGTGTTTTCAAAGTATAGTAGTAAGTCATCGGCATATAATGATAACACACATTTTTGCTTCCCAAATTCTATTCCTTTCAATTCTTGTCTCAGATAAATTGCTAAAGGCTCCACGGCTATATTGAAAAGGAGAGGGGAGAGGGGGCATCCCTGCCGCGTCCCTCTCTCTAACCTAAAAAAGGTAGATTGGCTGTTATTGATCATGATTGCTGATATCGGGTAGTTATATAACAGACGGATAAAATTCATCAGCTTACCACTGAAGCCGAAGTTAGTTAAGGCATTAAATAGATGTTCCCATATTATAGAGTCAAAGGCCTTCTCGGCGTCAACCATCATCATCGCAAGGTCAAATTTAGGTATAATTTTATCCCGCAAGCGCCTATTCCAAAAATATTCCAGGATCATATAGGTTTTCCTAATATTCTTTGTGGAAGATCTGTTTATCATAAAACCTGCTTGATCTGGATGTATAATTTCTTGTAAAGATGTTTTTAAACGATTAGCAATTATAGAGGTAAGCAATTTATAATCTATATTTAGCAAAGAAATTGGTCTATATGACCCTGGGTCTAATGGGTTCTTATCTTTTTTGAGGATAAGCGTGATGATTGACGCCGAGAAGAACCGTGACATTGTTCTTCCGTCCATATAATATTCATTAAACAGACATGTTAACATAGGTCCAATTTCTGATTTGAGTATTCGGTAGAATTCCGCGGGTAATTGGTCTGGACCGGGGGCTTTCCCTAGTTTAGCTTCCTCTATGGCTTTTAAAACTTCATCCATGGAGATAGGCTCATTAATTAAGGCGACCTGTTCTATCGTAACCCTAGGACAGGAAATATTCTCCCAAAAAAGTGTATTACTATGAGGGTCTATCACTTTAGCAGTATATATATTTTTAAAATAATCTAGAAAAATTTTTTGAATATCACTAGGTTGTGTATAGCATTGATCTCCCATACCAATTTTTTCAATTATATTATTCTTTTTCCTTGCCCTGTCTAACCTTGCGAGGTGTTTGGCAGACCTCCCATAGTGTCCCGCATAGCGTGCATTCATTCTAATCTCCTCTTTATTTATTTTAGTAGAGAGGAACAGATCTCTATTTTGTCTTGCTACCTTGTATTTATTCCAATATTTTCTAAGTGGGGTATTTATATATTTTTGATATGCCCTAGTCACTGTATTGGCCAGCTGTAATTCTCGTGCCTTGAATTTCTTTTTGGTCAGTATCATGTAGGCTTTTATCTCCCCTCTCAAAAATGCTTTTGCAGCCTCCCAGAAGACCTCCAGTCTATCTATATAGTCTTTATTATTAATACTGTATTCTCTCCATTTATTTTTAAGCCAATTATGGAACGGGATATTATTTATCATATGTTTTGGGAAGTAAAAATTATTCATGACTCTTTGGCCTATCTGGGCGCTTATTACTAACGATATGGGGGAGTGGTCTGAAAGTACTATGTCATGTATATCTGACTCAGTATCATCTCTTAGGAGGGAGTTCGAAACTAGAAAAAGGTCAATCCTTGAGAAGGATCTATATACCCTGGACTCGCATGTATATAACTTGCTATCCGGGTGTTGAATGCGCCATATATCATGAAGTTTTACATTTTTACATACTTGTGAGAAAATCTTAGATTTCTGAGGTGCCGGGCAAGTCTGTTTAGGTGAAAATCTATCTAATATGGAATTTGGTGTAAGGTTGAGATCGCCAGCTAATATTATGTTCTGATTTGTGCATAGACACAATTTAGCAGTGAGATTTTCCCAAAAAATGTGGTCTATCTTGTTGGGGCCATATACATTACACATTGTATAATTGACCTTCGCTACTTCAATTGAGAGAATTATCCATCTATCATTTATATCTATGCGAGATTCCAATATATTATACTCAAAACTTTTATTGAATAAAAACGCAACCCCTCTTTTCCTTTTAGAACAGTCTGAAGAAATGACTTGGCCAACCCAATTACACTTAAGCTTGTCTGCTTCTGATTTTTTCAAATGTGTCTCTTGTAATAATACAATGTCTGGACGTAACTTTGCTAAGTGTTTAATAATCTGTTTCCTTTTTTTTGGTGATGTTATTCCCCCTATGTTCCAAGAAATAATCTTAATTTTCTTCATAATCTATATATAGTTAACTACCGGCCGCTAAAGTGGAGGTTGAGGGAGAGAGAGAGGAGAGGGGGAGGGGAGAGGAGAAAAGAAAAAAAAGAAAAAAAAAAAAAAAAAAAAAAACCAACACACATTTCTCGTCTACACTCCCATCAGTAGTAGATATAATGAGCGTACATTTGTCCTTTGCATAAAATTCTAATATAACATGATCCAACTCTTCATGCATAAAAAAAGAGAAAAACAAGAAGGTGCGGTGGAAGACAAATGGAAAAAAAAAACAAACTAAAAACATTCAGATCCATAAAGCATTAATACTTGTAAAAGATATGTTCTCCCGATAGGAGACTAGAGTGCCCTTACTTTTTTACAATATTCTCTTGCCTCTGTCTCATTGGTTATATTCACATTGCCCTCTGCTTCTTCAACAACAATTCTTGCTGGGTATAATAGTTTAGCTTTGAAACCTGCATTAATTAATCTGGTGCAAAACGGGGCCAACTCTTTCCTTCTGTAAGTGGTTTCGCTAGAATAATCTTGAAAGATTAATATTTTGGTTTGACCTATATAGAGATTTCCCATTTTCCTATAAGATCTTAATATATTTATCTTATCTTGGTAATTTAAGTATTTGACCATCACTGGTCTATTATAATTTTGGTCTTTTTTGTCATCGCTACCTTTGCCCAGCCTATGTGCCCTTTCCACTAAGATTGGGGGATTGTTTGGTAGTATACCTAGCGCTGTGGGAAGTGTGATACTGGCAAAGATTATCAAATCCGTGAACTCACCGTTATCCGGGAGGCCAATAATTTTCAAGTTATTTCGGCGTGAACGGTCTTCTAGTTCAAAGATTTTATCTTGCAGTTTTTTTAATGTTTTATTATTATCCTCTATGTTTTGCTCTTGTTTATATATTAAATCCTCATTTGTTGACACTCTGTTTTCAAGTTCCGTCAGCCTACTTGAAAATTGTTTAAACTCTGTCATTATGTTAGACATTTGTGACTTAAGTAGTTCAAATTGAGGAAGAAAAATTTCAGAAATCTGAGTTATAAGTGGTTGTGTATCTATTTTGTGCATTAGTGCTTCATTGGGATTTTCTAATTGAGTTTCGGATGTACGTGCCTTCCTATCTTTCTGTTTGGGTGGCATGGCCGGGGAACTAGCTTTAGTATTAGTGATATATCTATCCATGTAGCATAGAATATTACCTCCACCTCTCTTTTCTTTTCTCTTTCTTTCTCTTTTCTTTTCTTTCTTTCTTTTTAAGTGAATTCTAGATGAATCTATACAAAATTTACAAAACCCTTGTAGTGAATATTGTGCAATATGTGACAACTGGAAATCTATCTACAATGTCAAATTTATTTATCAAAAAATAAAAAAGAGGAAAAAGGAAAAACCAGAGCGAGCAGCTCTAATAGCGTGAAGAAGAAAAAAAATGAAAAAATAAAAAATAACTTAGTGTAGCTTTATAGTGTAAATTGTGAAGTATAAGACAACTAGGAATCTATCTGTGTTGTCTAGTGTATCTATCTAAAACAAATAAAGGGCCAACAGCTCTGGCACCGTGTATCAAACGTGTATCAAAAATAGTAAACTTAGTGCAGCTTGGTCCACCGTGGCATGCCACTCTTAACTATTTTAATTTGAGAGAATCCAGGACACCTTTGCTAGGTGCACAACCCTAGCACAATAACTTTCTGCTACAGCGTGCAGGGGATAATACCCAGGTAGGAGCAGGTATAATAAAAACCACAAGCGTATAGTGTGCTTAAATTGTTTACAATTCGATTGCTTATACTTCTGCAAAAAAAACGCACTTTTGTTTTGTTTCACCCATCTTATAGAAAAAAATTTTTTTTAACCCTTACATAGCATTTATTGATAGGTGGCAACTCCTTTGTGGGTCTTTGTTCACATATACATTCAGCAGGTCTTATGCTAGACAGTTGCTTATGCTAGATATCAAAAATCCTCACACTGCTATTCAATATTAAACAACAACAATCTCAGCTCCTGGAGTTAAATGATATCAGGGAGAAAGACCATAGTACACATAACTTGAATAAATTAATGTGAAAAGCTGTTATTTTCTAAAATCCATTTTTCCTCAACCTAGTACACAAAGTTCTTGAACATCTATCATTAGATATAGATGCCTTCTGGCTGTAACTTGACAGGTCCGCGTTGGAATACCCCCAATAAATCTGCGTAAGGCTGCACGTGACTTGTGAACTGTATTATAGGGAGCCCTGGTTAATAAAGTATCAGCAGGGATCTGTGTCAGTTGGTTTTGGTGTAGAAAGCTTATTAGATTTTTTTATTGGTCTGAGCTGCAGAACAAATACTGTATGTAAAAAATAACTTTCCTTTCCTAGTTCTGGAAGCAATAAAAGATAAAGCCCTTCTTTTGTTTTATGTTCTTTATTAATAATAATCTAAATTCTGCTTTTTACATTAAACAATAGGCAAGTTAAATACAATCAATATAATTTTATTTTAATTTATGTAGCTAAACCAAGTAGCATTGGCATACTACTATTGTATTAAGATTTTATTTAGAAATAAGTCTATTATTATCCATAATTAACCTACTGCCAGTCTGCCCCGCTCTCTCTTCATTATGCAGCATGGCGGTATAGCCAATCACGTGCTGTTGTAATCACTACTACAGGTACGGAACACTTTATCCAAACTACTTGGGACCGGAACAAGGTTAGGAATAGTTTATATTTGCATTATTACATCTGCAAAATGAGACAGCTTGGAGTAGGGAAGGGACCACATGTAAACAATATCTTCAGCAATATTTACATGACATAATACAGATTATACATGTAACCTAAAGTTTGTTTCATATCATGTTTAATACTTCTGTATACATAGTATTATCAGAAAGATCGTACAGTGCTGTAATCAGAAAGGCATTACGGCACTGGTCATCAAGGGGTTAATAGTTTTGTATACATAGTATCACACAGGCATTACGGCACTGGTCATCAAGGGGTTAATACTTTTGTATACATAGTATCACACAGGCATTACGGCACTGGTCATCAAGGGGTTAATACTTTTGTATACATAGCATCATCAGAAAGATAGTACAGTACTGTAATCAGAAAGGCATTACATCACTGGTCATCAAGGGGTTAATACTTTGATTACAGTACTGTACTATCTGATGATCCTATGTTTACAGAAGTATTAACCCCTTAATGACCAGTGATGTAATGCCTTTCTGAATACAGTACTGTACTATCTGATGATACTATATATACAAGACAGGCATTACGTTGCTGGTCATTAAGGGGTTAATACCTTTGTATACATAGTATCATCAGATAGTACAGTACTGTAATAAAAAAGGCATTACATCACTGGTCATCAAGGGGTTAATACTTTGATTACAGTACTGTACTATCGGATGATGCTATGTATACAAAAGTATTAACCCCTTGATGACCAGTGATGTAATGCCTTTCTGATTACAGTACTGTATTATCTGATACTATGTAAACAAGACAGGTATTACGTCACTGGTCATCAAGGGGTTAATACATTTGTATACATAGTATCATCAGATAGTACAGTACTGTAATCAGAAAGGCCTTACATCACTGGTCATCAAGAGGTTAATACTTTTGTATACATAGTATCATCAGAATGATAGTACAGTACTGTAATCAGACAGGCATTACGTTGCTGGTTATTAAGGGGTTAATACTTTTGTATACATAGCATCATCAGAATGATAGTACAGTACTGTAATCAGACAGGCATTACGTTGCTGGTTATTAAGGGGTTAATACTTTTGTATACATAGCATCATCAGAATGATAGTACAGTACTGTATTCAGACAGGCATTACGTTGCTGGTTATTAAGTGGTTAATATCTTTTTATACATAGTATCATCAGGATGATATAACAGTAATGTAATCAGAGAGGCAATAGGTGTTGCTTCAAACCATCTACAGCTACAAAAGGACGGTGCACCTCTCATTCACAGCATGTTGTTGTAGATTTCCTTTTCGAAAAAGAGAGAAAACATAATTTATGTAAGAACTTACCTGATAAATTCATTTCTTTCATAGTGGCAAGAGTCCATGAGCTAGTGACATATGTAATATACATTCCTACCAGGAGGGGGCAAAGTTTCCCAAACTTTAAATTGCCTATAAATACACCCCTCACCACACTCATACCTTAGTTTAACGTATAGCCAAGTAGTGAGGTGTAAAAAGGAGTAAAAAAGCATAAAAAAGAGGAACTGGAAAAAATAATGTACTTTTATACAAAGAAATAATAACCAACAAAAAATAGGGTGGGTCTCATGGACTCTTGCCACTATTAAAGAAATCAATTTTATCAGGTAAGTTCTTACATAAATTATGTTTTCTTTCATGTAAGTGGCAAGAGTCCATGAGGTAGTGACGTATGGGATATAATACCCAAGATGTGGAAATCCACAGAGTCACTAGAGAGGGAGAGATAAATAAAAACAGCTAATTTTTTCCGCTGAAAAATTAAATCAAAATAATAATTACGCTTTCTTAAAATGTTTAAAAAAACTCAAATCATAGGCAAAAGAATCAAACTGAGACAGCTGCCTGAAGAACTTTTCTACCAAAGACTGCTTCTGAAGAAGCAAATACATCAAAACGGTAAAATTTTGTAAATGTATGCAGTAAATGTATGCAAAGAAGACCAAGTTGCTGCAAATCTGATCAACTGAAGCTTCATTCTTGAAAGCCCAAGAAGTGGCAACTGATCTAGTAGAATGAGCTGTAATTATCTGAGGCGGAGACTGCCCCGCCTCCAAATAAGCCTTGTGAATGAAAAGTTTCAACCAAGAGGCTTTCTGACCTTTCCTGGAACCAGAGAAAATAACAAATAGATTAAAAGTCTTTCTGAAATCCTTAGTAGCCTCAACATAGTATTTCAAAGCTCTTACCACATCCAAAGAATGTAGAGATCTCTCAAGAGAATTCTTAAAATTAGGACACAAGGAAGGAACAACAATTTCCCTACTAAGGTTGTTAGAATTCACAACTTTAGGCAAAAATTTAAATGAAGTCTGTAAAACAGCTTTATCTTGATGGAAAATCAGATAAGGAGACTCAAAAGAGAGCCGATAACTCAGAAACTTGTCTAGCAGAAGAGATAGCCAAAAGAAATAACATTTTCCAAGAAAGTAATTTAATGTCTAAAAAATGCAAAGGCTCAAAAGGAGGAGCCTGCAAAATCCTCAAAACCAAATTGAGACTCCAAGGTGGAGAAATAGACTTAACAGGTTTGATATGAACCAAAGCCTGACAAAACAGTGAATATCAGGAAGTTTAGCAATCTTTCTATGAAATAAGACAGAAAGAGCAGAGATTTGTCCCTTCGAAGTATTTGCAGACAAACCCGTATCCAAACCATCCTGAATAAACTGTAAAATCCTAGGAATTCTAAAAGAATGCCAAGAAAAATTATGAGAGGAGCACCATGAAATATAGGTTTTCCAAACCCGATAATAAATCTTCCTCGAAACAGACTTCCAAGTCTGTAACACTGTGTTAATCACTGAGTCAGAGAAACCTCTATGACTAAGAACTAAGCGTTCAATTTCCATACTTTCAAATTTAGAGATTTGAGATCCTGATGGAAAAAAACGTCCCTTTAAAATAAGGTCTGGACTTAAAGGAAGTGGACATGGTTGGTAACTGAAAATCCGGACAAGATCCACATACCAAAACCTGTGAGGCCATGCTGGTGCTATCAGAAACACATGAGATTGTTCCATTATGATATTGGTGATCACCCTTGGAAGAAGAACTAGAGGCAGAAAAATGTAAGCAGGTTGGTAAAACCAAAGAACTGCTAAAGCATCCATCATCTCCGCCTGAGGATCCTTGGATCTGGAAAGATATCTGGGAAGTTTGTTGTTCAAACGGGAGACCATCAGATCTATTTCTGGAAGACCCCACATTTGCACAATCTGATAAAACACATCTGGATGGAGAGACCACTCCCCCGGATGCAAAGTCTGACGACTGAGATAATCCGCCTCCCAATTGTCTACACCTGGAATATGAATCGCAGAAATTAGACAAGAGTTGGACTCCACCCAAGAAAGTATCCGACATACTTCTTTCATTGCTAAAGAGCTGCGAGTTCCTCCCTGATGATTGACATATGCCACTGTTGTGATATTGTCTGTCTGAAAACAAATGAAAAGTTCTCTCTTTAATAGAGGTCCAGCTTGAAGAGCTCTGAAGATAGCACTGAGTTCTAAAATATTGATTGGTAACCTCGCATCTTAAAGTTTCCAAACCCTTTGTGCTGTCAGAGACCCCCAGACAGGTCCCCAACCTGTAAGACTTGCATCCGTTGAGATAACAGTCCAGGAAGGATGAACAAAAGAGGCCTCTTGAACAATACGGTGATGGTCCAACCACCAAGACAGAGAGAGTTGAATGTTGGGATTTAAGTATATCAGTTGGGATATCTGAGTATAATCCCTGCACCATTGATTTAGCATGCAAAGCTGCAGAGGTCTCATATGGAAACAAGCAAAGGGGATCACGTCCGGTGTTGCAGTCATAATACCTAAAACTTCCATGCACATCGCCACTGAAGGGAATGATCGAGACTGAAGGTTTAGACAAGCTAAAACCAATTTAATTCGCCTCTTGTCTATTAAAGACAGAGTCACGGACAATGAATCTATCTGGAAACCTAAAAAGGTGTTTGTTTGAGGAATCAAGAAACTTTTGTAAATTGATCCTCCAACCATGTCTTTGAAGAAACCACACTACAGGGAGTGCAGAATTATTAGGCAAGTTGTATTTTTGAGGATTACTTTTATTATTGAACAACAACCATGTTCTCAATGAACCCAAAAAACTCATTAATATCAAAGCTGAATAGTTTTGGAAGTAGTTTTTAGTTTGTTTTTAGTTATAGCTATTTTAGGGGGATATCTGTGTGTGCAGGTGACTATTACTGTGCATAATTATTAGGCAGCTTAACAAAAAACAAATATATACCCATTTCAATTATTTATTTTTACCAGTGAAACCAATATAACATCTCAACATTCATAAATATACATTTCTGACATTCAAAAACAAAACAAAAACAAATCAGTGACCAATATAGCCACCTTTCTTTGCAAGGACACTCAAAAGCCTGCCATCCATGGATTCTGTCAGTGTTTTGATCTGTTCACCATCAACATTGCGTGCAGCAGCAACCACAGCCTCCCAGACACTGTTCAGAGAGGTGTACTGTTTTCCCTCCTTGTAAATCTCACATTTGATGATGGACCACAGGTTCTCAATGGGGTTCAGATCAGGTGAACAAGGAGGCCATGTCATTAGATTTTCTTCTTTTATACCCTTTCTTGCCAGCCACGCTGTGGAGTACTTGGACGTGTGTGATGGAGCATTGTCCTGCATGAAAATCATGTTTTTCTTGAAGGATGCAGACTTCTTCCTGTACCACTGCTTGAAGAAGGTGTCTTCCAGAAACTGGCAGTAGGACTGGGAGTTGAGCTTGACTCCATCCTCAACCCGAAAAGGCCCCACAAGCTCATCTTTGATGATACCAGCCCAAACCAGTACTCCACCTCCACCTTGCTGGCGTCTGAGTCGGACTGGAGCTCTCTGCCCTTTACCAATCCAGCCACGGGCCCATCCATCTGGCCCATCAAGACTCACTCTCATTTCATCAGTCCATAAAACCTTAGAAAAATCAGTCTTGAGATATTTCTTGGCCCAGTCTTGACGTTTCAGCTTGTGTGTCTTGTTCAGTGGTGGTCGTCTTTCAGCCTTTCTTACCTTGGCCATGTCTCTGAGTATTGCACACCTTGTGCTTTTGGGCACTCCAGTGATGTTGCAGCTCTGAAATATGGCCAAACTGGTGGCAAGTGGCATCTTGGCAGCTGCACGCTTGACTTTTCTCAGTTCATGGGCAGTTATTTTGTGCCTTGTTTTTTCCAAAAGCTTCTTGCGACCCTGTTGACTATTTTGAATGAAACGCTTGATTGTTCGATGATCACGCGTCAGAAGCTTTGCAATTTTAAGAGTGCTGCATCCCTCTGCAAGATATCTCACTATTTTTGACTTTTCTGAGCCTGTCAAGTCCTTCTTTTGACCCATTTTGCCAAAGGAAAGGAAGTTGCCTAATAATTATGCACACCTGATATAGGGTGTTGATGTCATTAGACCACACCCCTTCTCATTACAGAGATGCACATCACCTAATATGCTTAATTGGTAGTAGGCTTTCGAGCCTATACAGCTTGGAGTAAGACAACATGCATAAAGAGGAGGATGTGGTCAAAATACTCATTTGCCTAATAATTCTGCACTCCCTGTAGTTGTTTTTCGTGTGAGATTCTGCTAAATGAAAAGACTGAGCTAGTACTAAGATATCGTCCAAATAAGGAAACACTGCAAAACCCTGCTCTCTGAATACAGATAGAAGGGCACCGAGAACTTTCCAAAAGATTCTTGGAGCTGTCACTAGGCCAAATGGAAGAGCGACAAATTGGTAATGCTCGTCTAGAAAAGAGAATCTCAGAAACCGATAGTGGTCTGGATGAATTGGAATATGAAGATAAGCATCCTGTGAGTCTATTGTGGACATAGAATGCCCTTGCTGAACAAAAAAACATAGTCATTATAGTCACCATCTTGAAAGTTGGGACTCTTACAAAACGATTTAAAAACTTCAGATCCAGAACTGGTCTGAACGAATTCTCTTTCTTTGGAACAATAAATAGATTTGAATAGAACCCCAAACCCTGTTCCTAGAGAGGAACTGGTACAATCACCCCTGAAAGCTCTAGATCTGAAACACATTTCAAAAAAGCATGAGCCTTCACAGGATTTGTTAAAACATGAAAAAGAAAGAATCTTCCCACGGGAGGTCTTATTCTGAAACCTATTCGATACCCTTGAGACACAATATTCTGAATACACTGATTCTAAATAGAACCTGTCCAAATTTCCTGAAATAATTTCAATCTGCCCCCACCAGCTGAACTGGATTGAGGGCCGTACCTTCATGCAGTCTTGGGGGCTGGATTTATATTTTTATAACGCTTGGTCTTATTCCAATTTGAAGATGGTATCCAATTGGAACCAGAGGCCTTAGGGGAAGGAGTGTTTTTTTGTTCTTCATTCTGACGAAAGGAACAAATATGATTATGAGCCTTAAATTTACCCTTAGACATTTTATCTTGGGGTAAAAAAAAACTCCCTTCCCCCCAGTGATAGTGGAAATAATAGAATCCAATTGAGAACCAAATAAACTCTTACCCAGAAAAGATAGAGATAGTAATCTAGATTTAGACACCATGTCAGCATTCCAAGATTTAAGATATAAAGCTCTTCTAGCTAAAATAGCTAAAGACATAGATTTAACATTGTACTTAATAATGTCAAATATAGCATCACAAATTAAATGATTAGCATGTTGAAGCAGAAGAACAATGCTAGACAAATCAGAATCTTCTACATGACGAGCTAAACTGTCCAACCAAAAAGTTGAAGCAGTAGCCACATCAGCCATAGAAATGGCAGGTCTAAGAATATAACCAGAATGTAAATAAGCTTTTCTGAGATAAGATTCAATTTTCCTGTCTAAAGGATCCTTAAAAGAAGTACTATCTTCCATAGGAATAGTAGTACATTTGGCAAGAGTGGAAATAGCCCCATCAACTTTAGGAACTTTTTCCCAAAACTCTAAATTAGCCACAGTTAAAGAATACAACTTCTTAAACCTAGAAGAAGGATTAAAAGAAGAACCAGGCTTAGACCATTCCTTAGTAATCATATCAGAAACAGCATCTGGAATAGGAAAAACCTCAGGAGCAACCTTTGGAATTTTAAAAACAGAATTTAAACATTTACTGGCTTTGTTATCAAGTGGACTAGACTCTTCAATACCTAAAGTAACCAAAACTTCCTTCAACAAAGAAAGAATATAATCAATCTTAAAAAGATAGGAAGATTTGTCAATTTCAGAGTCTGATTTAGGATCCTCTGAACCAGAGAGATCTTCATCAGCAGAGGATACTTCAGTATGTTGTCGGTCACTACAAATTTCATCAGAATTATGAGAAGTTTTAAAAGACCTTTTACGAATATTTGAAGGCAGAATAGCAGACATAGCCTTTTCTATAGTTGCAGCAATATAATTCTTTACATCTGCAGGAATATCAGGTACAATAGATGTTGAAGGAACAACAGAAAATATATTTGTACTAATAGAAACATTATCAGCATTCAACAGCTTGTCATGACAAATGCCACATAATTGAGCAGAAGAAATAACATCAGCTTATTTACAACAGACACACTTAGCTTTGGTAGAACTGTGTTCAGGCAGAATGGTTTCTACAGCAACATCAGAGGCAGGATATAAAACAAAATATCCAATTTCCTCATATAGCGGTTTCAGGAATGGGAAAAAATGCTTATGCTAAAATAAGATGCAAACAAATAAGCATCATAGCTGTTAAAATATAAAGAGAACCAGAAGCATTAAAGGAAGAGGGGTAATATAAAAAAATATATATTGGCGCCAAGTATGACGCATGATGCAAAAGGAAGTGAAAAATGTTTTGGCGCCAAAGCTAACACCAGGAAATGACGTAACTCGCGTTCATAACAAGCTCTACTTCATGCCAAAAGAACTAACGTCAACAAAGACGCAGGAAATGATGAGACTTGCGTCACTATAGACACAACTTTGCGCCAAAAAAAATGTTGCGCCAAGAACGACGCCATAAAAAACCAACAATTTACGTCCTAGCGAGCCTAGTTTGCCTGAAAAATTTTTTGGAAAACAAAGTCAAATTGATAGAATTGGAACCCCAGGTAAGAAAAAAATTAAATAATCTTCCCAAACATAAATTCCATACTAAAACTGATAGTCTGCAAAAAAGGAAAATATACATAGACCTGACTCATGGCAAATATAAGCAAACACATACAGTATATTTAAAACTTTACAATATAATATAAAGCGCCAAACATAGCTGAGAGTGTCTTAAAAAATGATACATACTTACCAGAAGACACCCATCCACATATAGCAGACAGCCAAACCAGTACTGAAAAATATCAGCAGAGGTAATGGTATAGGAGTATAACGTCGATCTGAAAAGGAGGGCAGGGGATGAATCCCTGCGACCGATTACAGAGAGCCTTTCAATAGATTTTCCATGGGTGAAACCATAAAATCAATAGGAAATACTCCCTTCACATCCCTCTGACAAACACTGTACTCTGAGAGGAATTGGGCTTCAGAATGCTTAGAAGCGCTTATCATAGAAGAAATCAAGCACAACTTACTTCACCACTTCCATAGAAGGCAAAGTTTGTAAAACTAGGGTATGTGTGTGGTGGGAGGTGTATTTATAGGCATTTTGAGATTTGGGAAACTTTGTCCCCTCCTGGTAGGAATGTATCTCCCATTTGTCACTATCTCATGGACTCTTGCCACTTACATGAAAGAAAGCACTCCAGTTTCATTTGGTTAGAAGCTCTATTCCAACACAGCGGCCCCTTGAAGATTTACATTTGAGTTACCTGCTTGTATTCAACTGAACTTTTATTTTCAAGTACTTTATTAAGTTTAACGGATGTGATATTTGTACATTACCGTGTGTTAGATATTGGTTGTTTGCATATAGCCATTTTACTCTCTAAGATCTATCATTACACTATTACCAGGTCCATATAGCGCTTTATTGTGCTTTACATTATATTTCACACAAATATAAATTAGCTTTTTTTTTATTTTAGATAGCAAAACTAAATCAAAGACGCAGGCAAACAGGATTTACTGGCGGGGAGAGATAGAGAGACTGGATTTCGGAAAAAGGGATTTGTACAAGTACTGAAAATAACGATATTACTAACCCCAGGGCTTACAATGTAAAGGGTTAGTAGCAGCGAGAGTTCTAGCATGTGATTGGCTTTACCGCCATGCTGCATAATGAAGAGAGAGCGGGGCAAACAGTAGGTTAAAGGGACATAAAACATCAAATATGCTATTGTTTAAAAAGAGAATCCCTTTATTACCCATTCCCCAGTTTTGCATAACCAACATATAGTATATATAGTATATATAGTTTTTACCTCTGTGATTACCTTGTATCTAAGCATCTGCAGACTGCCCCCTTATTTCAGTTCTTTTGACAGACTTGCATTTTAGCCAATCAGTGCTGACTTCTAGGTAACACGGGAGTGAGCACAATGTTATCTATATGGCACACATGAACTATAACCCTCTAGCTGTGAAAAGCTGTCAAATGCATTCAGATAAGAGGAAGCCATCAAGGGCTAAGCAATTAGCATATGAGCCTACCTAGGTTTAGCTTTTAACTAAGAAAACCAAGAGAAGAAAGCAAATTTGATGATAAAAGTAAATTGGAAAGTTTAAAATGACATGACCTATCTGAATCATGAAAGGTTATTTTGGCCTGTACTGTTCCTTTAATTCTGGGTAAGAATACAGTTACTTCTAAAACAAAAATCTTAATACAATAGTGGTATGACTGTTACTACTACTAGTGTTGAGGATTATGCAACTCTACTGTATTTAGCGGTTCTTTAGACTTACACAACAAAATGACAATATAACAGCACAATCTAAATTTCTATTTTTATCAGTAGATATTTTTTTCTGAAGAATTTCAAAGATTCCTTCCAATTCCCTGCACACTGTATCATGTACAGATAGCAGCCAATCACAGACTTGTATATGTATAGAGTGTGAACTCTTGAACATGCTCAGTAGGACCTGGTACCTTAGAAAGTGTGCGTATATAAATACTGAGCACAAATTGATATAATTTGAATTTTTTTTTTTTTTTTTTAACGGCTTCTTTATCTGAATTGTGAAAGTCTAATTTTGACTTTGGTATCCCGTTACGCAAGCTTGTACAGCCACTGGGCATAATGAGTTGAGAAAACGAAAGCTCATAATTTATTGTTCTCATAATACAACAGTAAGTTTGTACTTGTTCACAAATGTCTTAGTGTAACAGAAAGATTATTACACTGTAGAATTACTGTGGTCTTGCTTGAGTGCACTTACCCGTCCTTCTCAATGAAAACAGCAACATCAATTTGTAGTTCTCATAAAGATAAACACAAGTGGTAAGATATGCATCACATTTACTGGTTCTGCCAGCGAGAATGAATGGTTGGAAAGATAAGGTTGCAAGAAAAAAAAAAGGCATTTTCCTCTTAAAATGAGGTGGTATCGGAACATAAAAGACAGTAGATAATCTGTTATAAATGGTGTATATTGTTGTCAATAGGTTATATCTCATTAGCCATGCTTCAACGTAAGAACCTATCATGACTCTCTCTTCTATACAGGTAAAATATCTAATAAAAGGATGTCTGAAAATAAAATGAAAGCTTAATATCACATAAAATCGATTTATTTACATCTGAAGAGCCCACTGGAATAAACAGTGACACGTTACAACATACGCAGGCTCGTTGTAGTGTTTTTTTTTAATTTTCAATCTCCATAAAAGCAATGCAATTATTTATAAATCAAGACTTCTTCCTGTTGACCCTGCAATGAATTTATGAGGGTGAACTGAGGTACGGCCATAGTCTCTCTTAAGCCAATTACACAAGGTCATAGTTAACTTTTAGTCCACCAAAAAACTGTCCATGTGTCTTCTTATCCCTTTTAGGAATATTTGGTATTTGATATCTTTTTCCATAACAAAGTCTTCAGGTTATTTAATACAAGAGAATGGTGAACCTCCATTTGACTAGCCAGGCCGCTAAGTGTCATGCAAGTCCGAAGCTGCTTCTGTAGCTCATCTTTAAGGTCCGAGGGGGAGCCGTAAAGCAGATAGTCTTGAAGGAGTTTACAAGCTTTAGCCAAGTTTGGTTGGATTATATCACTTTTACATTGTTTCATAAGTTTATCACAAGCTGCTGTACAGTCCGTTCCAAAGGTGCAGTCCACGTTTTGCTCACAGTGGCGTCCTTTGAGAAAATTTTTGATTGTCATTTCAGTGGCCACTTTCCGAAGATCCACCACTTTGAAGTCATACTTTTCATTGTATCCAATATTTTGGGAGCTTGTCTCACAAATAAAGAAACTCCCATAGGTTCCATGGAAAATCTCCTCTACAAACTCTAACAACCCAATAGCGATTTTGGCTCTTCTAGGCCAGGCTGGAGCAAACCACTGGTGAATAATTCTGTGAACTTGAGAAGGTAGAAAAGGCTGAAGGAAGCCAGGAATTTGAGTGCCATAGAGTGACTCATGAGGGATCTGCTCTGTCACGTACAAGTCCCCACAATGACCAAGCAACTTAGATGTGTGTTCCTTCTCGTTCAAAGACAATATTAGAAGGAACTCATTGAGTTGGAGCAAAGCCCAGATAGATTTAGCTTCAGCCAGAGACACTTTTCCATCCTCGTTCACGTCTGCCATAACTAGAATCTGGCTCACCAAGGAAGTCAGGGAAGTTTGGTCTCCCAAGTTGGCCTACATAAAACATAATAATACAAAGTTACAGTATGTCTGTAAAACAAAACACAAATAGAAATAGAAAAGGGAGGGAAGGAGGGAGATTACAGGGGGAAAGGGAGAGAGAACGTGGGGAAAGGAAAGAGAAAGATGAATGACAGGAGGGAATAGGACATGGAGATAGTGAGAGTGGGCGAAAAATGTGACAGAATGAAAGGCGAGAGGAAAAGGGGAGAAAAGAGAGAAAGGTAGGAAGGAGAAACAGGAATTCGGGAGACAAAAAAAGACTGATTAGGAGAAATATATGTAGATAGAAGGGGAGGAGGGAATACGAGAGAGAGGAAGGTAAGAAGTAGATAGAATGGAGGCAATGGGAGAGAGAGGAAGGAGAGAAGTAGGTAGAGGGGAGACAAGTTGGGAATAAGAAAGAAAGAAAGTAGGGTAAAGAGAATGAGGGGATAGGAGAGTGAGGAAGGATGGAAGTATATAGAAGGAGATCATAGGAAGAGACAAAGGGAATAGGATAGAGAGTAAAGTGAGAAGTAGATTGAAGGGAGAGAAGGGTATACAAAATAAGTAGATTGAAGGGAGAGAAGGAGGGAATGGAAGAGAGAGGAAGGAGAGAAGAAGATAGAGGGGAGAGAAGGAGGGAATATGATAGTGAGAAAGGTGTTAAGTAGATAAATGGGAGAAAGGAGGGAATAGGAAAGAGGAATAGGGGAGAGAGAGCAAGGAGAGACGTATATGGAAGGAACAGAAGGAGGGAAAAGGAAAGAGTCAGGAGAGAAGTAGATGGAAGGGAGAGGAGGGAATATGAGAGAGGAAGATGAGAAGTAGGTAGAAGGGACAGAAGGAGAGAATAGGAGAGACAGGAAGGTGAGAAGTAGATGGATGGGAGAGGAGGGAATATGAGAGAGGAAGGTGAGAAGTAGGTAGAAGGGACAGAAGGAGAGAATAGGAGAGACAGGAAGGTGAGAAGTAGATGGAATGGAGAGGAGGGAACAGGAGAGAGGAAGGTGAGAAGTAGGTAGAAAGGACAGAAGGAGGGAATAGGAGAGAATGAGGAAGGAGAGAAGAAGGTGAAAAGGAGAGGAAGGGACAGGAGAGAGAGGAATGTGAGAAGTATATGGAAGGGAGAGAGGGAGGGAATAAGAGAGAGAGGAAGGACAGAAGTAGATGGAAGGGAGAGAGGGAGGGAATAAGAGAGAGAGGAAGGACAGAAGTAGATGGAAGGGAGAGAGGGAGGGAATAAGAGAGAGAGGAAGGACAGAAGTAGATGGAAGGGAGAGAGGGAGGGAATAAGAGAGAGAGGAAGGACAGAAGTAGATGGAAGGGAGAGCAGGAGGGAACAGGAAAGAGAGGAAGGTGAGAATTATATGTAAGGGAGAGGAGGAAATAGGAGAGAGAGATTAAAAGGACAGTCTAGTCCAAAATAAACTTTTATGATTCAGATAGAGAATGTCATTTTAAACAATTTTCCAATTTACTTTTCTCACCAATTTAGCTTTGTTCTCTTGGTATTCTTAGTTGAAAGCTAAACCTAGGAGGTTCATATGCTAATTTCTAAGCCCTTGAAGGCCGCCTCTTCTCTCAGGGCATTTTGACAGTTTTCACCACTAGAGGGTGTTAGTTTACGTTTATCATATAGATAACACTGTGCTCACGCACGTGGAGTTCCAGTGAGTAAGCTCTGATTGGCTAAAATGGATGTCTGTCAAAAGAACTGAAATAAGGGGGCAGTTTGCAGAGGCTTAGATACAAGGTAATCACAGAGGTAAAAAGTGTATTTATAGAACTGTGTTGGTTATGCAAAACTAGGGAATGGGTAATAAAGGGATTATCTATCATTTTAAACAATAACAATTCTGGTGTAGACTGTCCCTTTAAGGAGAGAAGTAGATAGAGGGCAAAGAATGAGGGAATATGAGAGTGAGGAAGGTGATAAGTAGATAGAAAAGGAGGAAACATGAAAGAGAAGAAGGAAAGAAGTAGATGGAAGAGAGAAAAGGAAGGAATAGAAGAGAAAGGAAGGAGAGAAGTAGATAGACAAACAGGAGAGACAAGGAGGGAAAGGAAGCCGCCACATATAGTAACTCAAAATAAATAATTAGCTTAAATATCTGCACACAGTATGCTGCAAATGTAAATCCATGCTCATTTTTATTAACGTTTGGTATCTTCGTCTGGCTATAAAATATAAGCAGCGCCTCAGCTTGTTCTTTTTCTTTTTATATTCTTGCGCTGCGGGATACTGATCAGTGTCACAATATTGTCCTTTTAAATAAATCATCATCTCTGCACTTCTAGGTCACTCACTTTCAGGAAGTTCAGGAGCATTTCTTTGAACTCATCCAGAGAAGTTCCTCTGGTCGGTTTATCAAACAGAACAAACTCTCTCCGAGGCACAGATTCTGGGTTGCTCTCAACTTTTAAGTTTTCCTCCACACCACATTTGATGATTACATCTCTGCTCTGCCATATTCCCTTGTAGACCTGGAATATAAAAAGAGTGCACGTCCAGCAGGTACTGTATATATTACCAAATCACCACTAACGGGACACATAAAGCTTTGAATTTTGTTTGCTATGCAGAACTAAAATAAAACATTCGCATTCTGCAAAACACTTGAATATAATGTTACACAGGACGCACATAACATAAGATAGGATGGCAGCCTTTCTTTAAATAAACAATAAGCTCAAACATTTTATTTCAAACATAGAAAAGTGCAGCAATTAAAAATGATAAATATTTTTTGTGTGCATAAAGTGGTTTAATTAAAAAAGTGGTTAAACTGATGAAACATTATAATGAACTAGTCCTAAAAGCCTGTTTACACGGGCCATTTTTTGCAGTACAGCGGTCCCACCCCTTGCTCTCTCTCTCCCCCTCTCTTTTGCGCTCTCTCTCGTCCCACCTCTCTTTTGTTCTCTCGCTCCACCTCTCTTTTGCGCTCTCTCCCCCTCTCTTTTGGGCTCTCTCCCCTTCTCTTTTACGCTCTCTCTCCCTCCCCCTCTTTTGCGCTCTCTCTCCCCCCCCCCCTCTTTTGCTCTCTCTCTCTCCCTCTTTTTTTTGCGCTCTCTCTCCCCCTTTTTTTGCGCGCTCTCTCTCCCCCTCTTTTGCGCTCTCTCTATCCCCCCTCTCTTTTGCGCTCACTCTCTCTCCACCTCTTTTGCGCTCTCTCTTCCCCTCCTCTCTTTTGCGCTCTCTCCCCCCTCTCTTTTGAGCTCTCTCTCTCCCCCTCTCTCTTTTGCTCTCTCTTCCCTCTCTTTTGCTCTCTCTCCCCCCTCTCTTTTGCGCTCTCTCTCTCCCCCTCTCTCTTTTGCTCTCTCTCCCCTCTCTTTTGCGCTCTCTCTCTCCTCCTCTCTTTTGCTCTCTCTCCCCTCTCTTTTGCTCTCTCTCTCCCCCTCTCTTTTGCTCTGTCTCTCTCCCCTCTCTTTTGCTCTCTCTCCCCCCTCTCTTCTGCTCTTCCTCTTCTCTTTAGCTCTTTCCTATCTCTCTCCCCCTCTCTTTCTATTTCTCTCCCCTATCTGTTGCGCCGACTGCGCCCCCAGCCACGCCCTCGACCATGCCCGGTCCCGTCCGGTTACGCCCACTCTTCTGTCGGCCACGCCCACTTTCGCAGCAAGTGCAAGCTGCATGGATTGTCAGGTAAGGCCAGATGTGTTTGTCCTTGTGCTGTCTCTACTGCACATAACAGCTTCGGATAAACACACTTGGCCTTTTATATAATAGGATAATTCACTGGTTGATGAGGTCAGCCCATCTTTGGGCTAGATTAGAAGTGGAGCGCTAATTTATTGCGCGCCCGTAAACTGAACAATTCGCCTGTTTATGAGCGCACGATAAATAACCTAGCCATTACAAGCGTTCTGGTTGATTTTTAAAATATCCCTCAATTGCCTCAAAAATTAAATTGATGTTTTCTTTTGGTATGTGTGTTCCCTGTAAATATATAAATGTATGTGCTTATATACATATATATTTATGTGTATATAAATACAGAAATATGTATATAGTCATATACATATAAATTTACACTTTGTTGCCCATTGCTGCGTTAGGTTTTCAGCCGTGTCTGACTGCATGAGAACGAGGCTCCCATTGGAGCCTATGGGAAGCACCCTATCGTGAGCGCAAAGCTTCCCTGCAATACGAATGCAAGCTCGTGTTCAAATTGCACCTAACTTGTAATACTAGCGCACATTTGCATATTATTCTCATGCTATTGTTTTGGTTGAATGCATCATTTCCTCTAGAATGTATATATGGTTTAATGTCTCTTTAAAGGGACACTGAAGGCAAACATTTTTTTAGCATGAATACAAAGAACGTTAAAAAACAATACACTTATTAATGTACTGTCTGTTTAAATTGTTTAAAGTTTTGCCGCAATGATTATTCAAACTTTTATTATTTTCCAAACCCCCTACGGGGGTATCAGTTCACAGCGTCCTATCCTGGATGACAACCCAGGTATTAATATGGCGGACTTTATCTGCAATGCGCAAACTTCAGAAACGTCAGAATTTGTCCCTCACTGTTTCTCTGTATTGAAAGCAGCAGACCCGCTCTGCAATAGATAGAGCCGGTGTGCTGCTTTCAATACAGGGAAACAGTGAGTGGCGTACCTGCACTGAAAAGGTGAGTGCTGTGCGTTAGTATAGTGTGTCCATTAGAATACTTCAGGCAGCATCGGCTTCACAAAACAAATTGCGCATGCGCTAGATGACAAACAAGAAGATTAATTATATTCATAAAATAGGGATCATATTGGTGGATTATAACGGCAATTGTACAGCCCATATTAGTGGATTGTCTGGACTGACGTCATTAGAAGAAAATAAAAATAGCTTTCATATATGGTACACTCATCGTTGGACAATGAAAGTAGGGGCATTTTATAACTTTATTCATTAGCAAACCATTTTCATATTTGTAATACACCAAAAAAACAGTAATCCCTTAAGGACATTTGTTTCAGCATTATTTATGTTTGCTTACAATACCTGGTGGGTGGGCGAAGAAGACAAACACTGCTCGAAGACCAATGTGTGCTCGTCACACAAATCTTTACAGGCCGAGCCAGAGATTATTCCTTTCTTGTATTGATCACACTAAGGACAAGAAACAAAGCACCTGTCAGGGGCTTCACCAAGCTTTAAATTAAATACTGAGACAACAGACATGAAAAGTTACAGAACATTAAAAATAAAACAAGTTATAGAGAGGAGTCCTCACACATTCTTTGTGGGACAAAGATATAAGAATTAATGATCTCCCTGCTAGGTTAAAAAATAAATACATAAATTAATTGATAGGACTGGATTTACTCAACTGTGCTGAAGCAGGGAAAATGTGAAAGGTTTACTACCTCGTTTACTGAAGTTGTACAAAGAGTTTTATGTGTTTAATATACAAATAGCCCCCCACCACAAAATAAAATATTATTACTAATATTAAAAAGACCTTAAATACTAGCCATTATTAAACTTAGATTATTATATGGATAATGTTCCTTTAAGTATAAACAACCAAAACTTATTTATTGTTTTATAAAATCCAAGCCTACCTTTTTTTTTTTTTTTTTTTTTTTAAGTAAAAGATTATATTTCTCCCTTGTATGAAATTTAGACACAGAGACTGATAAGGGGGCTGGGCACAATCTCGGATGTTGCGTCATTATTCCGGGAGCGTAATAGTAACATTGGCTAGCCTGCATTAATTTCATATATTTTCCTATTCAAAAGTATATTTAAAACCCCTGCATTGGGGTATTAAACTGACAATGGAGAGGGGGATCTGAGATATGCTGTAAAAAAATTCTGCAATAAACCTGATGAAAGTAAGGGAGACCCAGAAACGTTGTGCTCAACTGGATGAAGGGGACGCGAGTCATAGAACTGTTATGATCAAACTTATAAAGAGGAAAGGGGTAGAAATCTACAACATTGTCACTGCTCGACGGGAAAAGTTTAAAGTTAAAGGTTTTTCTTTGTATACAGTTATGAAGTTTAGGTTTAGGGAAATGGGATAAGAGGGGAGGGGGTGGAGAGGGAGTTAGGGAAGGGGGGAGAAAAATTGATGAAAATGATATAAACAGGGTGCTGAAAACTTTAATTGTTTTAAGAATACTAGGACATTGTAACCCAGCACACTGTTTTATTATGTTGTATTTGATGTGATCCATGACAATAAAAATTATTTCAACTAAAGAGGAAAGGGGTCCCTGAAGCATTGTGATCAACCTGATAAAGGGGAGGGGAGTCCCTAAAGCATTGTGATCAACCTGATAAAGGGGAGGGGAGTCCCAGAAACATTGTTATTAACCTGATAAAGGGTAGGGAAGTCCCTGAAGCATTGTGATCAACCTGATAAAGGGGAGGGGAGTCCCAGAAACGTTGTTATTAACCTGATAAAGGGGAGGGGAGTCCCTAAAGCATTGTGATCAACCTGATATATGGGAGGGGAGTCCCAGAAACGTTGTTATTAACCTGATAAAGGGGAGAGGAGTCCCTGAAGCATTGTGATCAACCTGATATAGGGGAAGGGAGTTCCAGAAACGTTGTTATTAACCTGATAAAAGGGAGGGAAGTCCCAGAAACATTGTTATTAACCTGATAAAGGGGAGGGGAGTCCCTGAAGCATTGTGATCAACCTGATATAGGGGAAGGGAGTCCCAGAAACATTGTTATTAACCTGATAAAGGGGAGGGGAGTCCCAGAAACGTTGTTATTAACCTGATAAAGGGGAGGGGAGTCCCAGAAACGTTGTTATTAACCTGATAAAGGGGAGGGGAGTCCCTGAAGCATTGTGATCAACCTGATATAGGGGAAGGGAGTCCCAGAAACATTGTTATTAACCTGATAAAGGGGAGGGGAGTCCCAGAAACGTTGAGATCAACCTGATAAAGGGGAGGGGAGTCCCAGAAACGTTGTTATTAACCTGATAAAGGGGAGAGGAGTCCCGGAAACGTTGTTATTAACCTGATAAAGGGGAGTCCCAGAAATAATGTGCACAATCTGGTGAAGAATTGTGTAGTCCTATAAACATTGCAATCAACCTGATGAAGGGTAGGGGAGTCTCTGAAATGTTATCAATCTGATGAAGGGTAGGGGAGTCTCTGAAACGTTATCAACCTGATGATGGGGAGGGGAGTCTATGAACATTATCAGCCTGATGAAGGGGATGGGAGTGTCCAAAACGTTATCAACCTGATGAAGGGGAGGGGAGTCTCAGAAATGTTGTTAATCAACCTTGAGGAAAAGTCCCAAAAGCCACTGCACTTTAGATGGCAATGTAACATAATTATATATCTTTGTGTGGCTCCTATTTTCTTTAATATTTAATAAACATTCTTCAAATGTAGAGCTTTTCAAATCTCAGATCATTCACGTGAGAGACAAACTTTTTTTATTTTTTTTTAAAAAAATCTCAGTAAGTCATCTATAGTACACAGTGTTTCTAGAGAACTAATAGGTATTACATGCTGCTAGCGGTGTGATGAAAGGACTGCAAATACATGTGCCCAGCAGGCGCTACATCTTGACTGGCTTAATAGCTTACTAATTCTTATACCAGATAGACCGTGCTTATATATAATAATTCCTATACATTTTGTTCCCTGCAGATGATTGACAAGATTTGTTGAGGTTACTGTTGATTTAAGCTGATTAATGAGTTGACTGTTATTCTCCTAATCCTGAACTGTGAGTGCGTCATATAAAGTCCCCGCAGAGCTGAGAATTCTGGTAGAGAAAAATGCAGCAGGCATACAGCGCAGTCTTGACAAGGCAGGACGAACACGTATAAGTTTCCCTGAACAAATTAGTGTTGTGACAAACTGATGAATAGATAACAGTAATTAGAACCAATGGTCACTAATATGCATATCTGATGATGTCACAAAATGCTACATTATATAAAGAAACGTTCCTGCTTACAGCTGGTGCCTCTGTAGAATAGAACATACATTTAACAATTGGTACTTGCACAATTTTTTTTATAACTAAAGGGAAATTTAACTTATAAGATATATCAGCAATTTTTAAATGATATGACATTGACATGTTGTTGGTGCAATTTAAAAGGTTCTGCAAATCAAGAACAGTTTATGGATATACCACTTGAAATACTGATCTCTTTTGCTGTGGCCTATTAGGGACAAATGTAAAGTGCTTTGACCTATAACCAATCATTTGTAGCATGTTGCAGGCTCAGCTAAATCTCACAATAGTTAAAGGGAATTGAAACTCATTACCCTTTAAGAATGATGGAGTTACTCAAGTCTTGATGGGAGGGAGTGGAACAAGCACACTTGTCTGACATATTTTACAGCAAATGCATTTCTTATTTACATGATGTCCCTTAAATAAGACTATGTACCAGGAAGTAATATTTATTAATTCATGTAACTATTTAAACAAACAACTTGTTATACCAGATGGAGCGTTACTGATTGAGCGAATCC
>NC_069510.1:18059341-18069341 GCF_027579735.1 Bombina bombina | reverse complement strand
TGAGCAATAAGTCATTTTCAACATCACTTGAGATTTTAATACACATATCAATTTGATGTACCCTGGTTTAATAATAAGTTTATGGTGCTAAGAGCTATAAGTTTGCCCTGGGAATATATATATATACCTGTATGTGTTATTATGAATAGGTCAATATTCTATTATGTATGGGAGGCAACGATAAGATATAGATGGTTTTTACTATTATATGTTTTTATATTTATAATATACTTTTTAATTGTGTATATATATATATATATATATATATATATAGTACATATATATAGACAGAATTAGGTAACATTTATTATCACTTGAGGCGGAGGTACCCAAAACTCCAGTGGCTAAACATTTCTTTAGACACACTAATCGCTTAGCAGCATTCATGTTCCAGGGCATTGAAGCAGTGATTATAGGATGTAGAGGAGGGGACAAATTTCAGGCACTTTTACACAGAGCACATCTGGCCAGCTGTCTATTCACAGCCCGGCCCGACCGTGCCATTACACTCAGTGCAGCTCGCTCCCGCTGTCAGACAGAGCAGGAGCGAGCTGCACTGAGTATACGGGCGCGGTCGGGCCGGGCTGTGAATAGACAGCTGGCCAGATGAGCTCTGTGTAAAAAACAGACCCGCTCAGAAGAGCACAGAGAGCGGGTCTGAAAAACGGTCATTTTTTATAAAAATTCACAGGGAATATTAGGTTTTATAAAGCTGCTGCTGCTAATATAATGTTATATAATTCTGCACTATGTGCAGAATTATATAACATTATTTTTTAGGTTTACTGGCCCTTTAAGGAATTTAAATGGAATGAGAATTATACATATGTTACCATAGACGTAGTATCGTTATATTCATGTATCCCTCACGATTTAGGGATCAAATCGGTCAAAAATATGCTGGAAAAATATTCTGATTATGATTCCAAACATATCTCTTATATTCTTGAGGCAATTTCATTTTTGCTAAATTACAATTATTTTATCTTTGAAGGTGATTTCTTTATCTAATTAAGGGGTACAGCAAAGGGGGTGAAATTCACCCCATCTTATGCCAATTTGTATCTAGCTGAATTTGAGGAATGGGCCCTTTTTGGTTTGAGGAATTTGTTTAAAGATAAGATAAAATTGTATACAAGATATATAGATGATATGTTGTTAATTTGGGACAGAGACGTACAATCAGTTAATGACTTTGTGACACACCTAAATAAAAATGACAACAATTTGAAATTTACTTTTTCATATGACAAAATTAAAATGCCTTATTTGTATGTGTTACTGAGCTATGATAGTTCCAACATATTGACTGAAGTGTATAGGAAGGAGATCTCAGGGAACACTATTCTTAGAGCGGATTCCTCACACCCTTATCATCTTAAGAAGGGAATACCTAAGGGACAATTCATTAGGTTACGACGTAACTGTAGCAATTTGGAAAGTTATTGGAAACATGCTAATAGCTTGACGGAACGTCTTATAGAAAGAGGTTATGAAAAAACATTGTTCAATATGCTATTCATGCAGGTTTCGAAATTAAATAGAGAAAACCTGCTTTTGGACAGAGAGAGATCAGGTAGAGATAATGCAGGCATTAACTTTATCACCACATAGAGCAAGCAATTTACAGACATATGCAAAATTATAAGAAATAGGTTACCGCTTTTAGAGAACGATAAGGATTTACAAACTATATCAAGACATTGTAATTTTATCTCTCGAAAAAGCAAAACTATTAACGACATGGTGAGGAGAGATTTTGCTACAGGTAAATCGGGTAGAGGAGCAACTAGAAATTGGTTAACACCTAACCTAGGTTTCTATAGGTGTAGAGGGAGACAATGTAAGTGTTGCAACTTTACAAGAAAAGGTAACACTTTTACATCAACAGTTACACAGAAAGAATTTTCAATTAGACAACGTATTAACTGTAACTCTACTTATGTAGTTTATTTGAACATTTCTTTAGACACACTAATTGCTTAGCAGCATTCATGTTCCAGGGCATCGAAGCAGTGATTATAGGATGTAGAGGAGGGGACAAATTTCAGGCACTTTGTAAAAAAGAAGTATTTTGGATTTATACTTTGTGCACAGGGGCTCCACTAGGTATCAATGAAATAAGTGATTTTAAACTTTTCATTGATAAAACCAAATAGTAGCTGCTGTTGCTTTAATTCCAATTATACTTGCACTTATTACTTACTTTCTTCCTTATAATATATAAATCTAGCTAGACTTGGGGTCTTTGGTCACTACTTGTAATTACGAAAAGCAATAGAAAAGATAGAGGTACTTTGTTGCAATATTTATGCAATAATTAATCTGTACTTACCTAGCCTTTAATATCGAGGCATATAGTCAATAATATATTATGACTATATGCTAAAGCGTGAATGGTTATCTGCAGTTTCTTAAAGCTTGAGGTTTAAATTATATAGAGCATTTGACTTTTATACATGATTCAACTATGATTTCTAGGCTGCAGGTCTCTTAACCGATTGTATAGATACATTTATACGCATTTTATTTATGGCTCATCAATACAGATTTATTAGGCATTTTTTCAGGTGCAGTACTGGTGCTAACTCAGATTGTAAGTTATTTTGTGACAATTGTTTGCCTTTGTGTATGGTCAGAAATATACGACAACACTGTAGCTTTAAATTTGACCTATGTCTTCTCTAACCCATCTTTAAGTATATAAACATCTATATGCACTGTCTCTTTAAGTATCCATCTTATTATGAATATAAGCGTGTGTTGTAACGAACAATACATGCCCTAGAAATAGCCAATAATAATTTTCAGCTTTGTGCTCTCTTTTGTTTTTTACGAATTTGTATATGTGTTTAATTAGATTGTATGTGATGAGTTCGCGGAGGGGCAGTGTAGTTCAAGTGATTTTGTATTGGCTGGGCTGTATTCCCCATCTGTGCACTTAATCAGGTATGACACACCTGTACAACAGCTCTGAGGAAGTGCCCTGAAGGGCAGGAAACGCGTCGGTTGTATAGATCTGTTAGCTGTGCTCTGTATCGTTTTAACTGCACGTCTAAATAAATAGACTTTTAAAGTGTTTTGTCCTCTCCCTTCTCATTTTTACATAAGTGTCCACCATTGCTGCTTTATGACAATTTGCTTGGATTACCTTTGAACTACAGCAGGGTGTTTGGAGAGCCCTGAAGCACTACAGAACTGGGACCAGAACCGTCACTGACTGCACAAAGTCGGTTGGAGTTTGCATGAATTCACCTGGGAACCGTGAGTAAATAGCTACACTTTCTGAAGCTTTTCTACGGCTACATATTCAGTGGTCTATTATATGTATCACGTATCCATGTACAGCTGTGATATTTCTCATACATAGGCTTGGAGCATAGCCTGTACAGCTCTAGGAGGTGATTTCAATATTTATAACTCTGTTACACTTAGTGGATTCCGTTATGTTTTATGTGACTGTAATCATTCGATACATTGTACTTGGAAACTAATTTATTTGGTTGTGAACATTTACCATTGTTGGAAGTCACATTTAAGTGTTACTTTGGGCGCATTTTTATACTACTTGGACTTAAGTGTTTTTGTTTGCCACATGCACATGTACAAAGATATGGTCTATTTTGGTGGCTTAGCCCATTATTCTGTAAACCATATGTTTTTCTCTAATTTGGTTCTCATCTGTGAGGTCATTGTTTACCTTTGTATCCATGACTACTAACTACCTGTGAATATTCACAGATGAGATCAATTAATTATTAGTCCCATCATAGAATGTTTGTTACCCTATATATAGCAAGTGTAGTTTTAATGTCTGTATCATAGCCTGAGGAAACAGCCACGTCTAGGCTGAGAAACGCGTCGCTTTGGAATAAAGATAACTTTTATTATACACTTGTTTCATCATCACTTTATATTGGTTTGTATGGTGTTTAACACTAATACATCACTGGTTTTGGGCCTCTTTGGAACAAGTCTGTAGCTGCCTGCTGCTTGCTGTGTTCACAATCAGCTGTTACTGTTGTTACTGCACCTGGAGGTGCTTCCCTTCTTGTAAGTGCAACCAACACATTTCCTCTTGCCCTTGTCCCAACGTTACTGGGCTATGGTATTTTGCTTTTTGTGTTTACATAGGTGCTAAGAAGGCTTCCCCAAGGGATTTGTGACTGGACATCATTGCTGATTCTATACAGTGAGCTGGACCACTGCGAAGTTCCAGTCCGCCCCATTAGCACCTTTGGGTACTTCACCTTTGTGAGTATAATTTGACATCTTGCATTTTAAACTTAACAATTTACCTCTATAATTAAATATTATTTGTTCTCTTGGTATCCTTTGTTGAAGACTAAACCTAATTGCTTAGGGGTGTCCATGTGTCAAAAGAAGTCTATGGCAGCAGTGTATGCAACGATGTATACCTTTCCTATAAACAATGTTGCAAACACTGCTACCAGATGACTAGAGACACATGCACACTCCTGAGCTCACCTAGGGTTACTCTTTAACAAAGGAAACCAATAAAACTAAGTCAAATAAATAATAGAAGTGAATTGGAAAGTTTTTTAAAATCTCATGCTCTGTCCAGTCCATTTAAGTTTACTTTTGACTATTCTCTTCCTTTGATTATACATAAAAAAACAACTTTCATATACTTTTATTATTCATTTTGCTCCCTTTTCCATTAACTTACGTCTGTAGATTGTGGATTTCCAGCCTTAAAACTGACATGGCAGCTTTACAAACCCTAACCCCGTACCTCAACACACCTAACCCCGTACCTCAACACACCTAAACCCCGTACCTCAACACACCTAACCCCGTACCTCGCAAACCTAACCCCGTACCTCAACACACCTAACCCCATACCTCGCAAACCTATCCCTCGCAAACCTAACCCCGTACCTCACAAACCTAACCCCGTACCTCATAAACCTAACCCTATACCTATACCTCACAAACCTATCCCTATACCTCACAAATCTATCCCTATACTTCACAAACCTAACCCCGTGCCTCACAAACCTAACCATATACCTCAAATAAATAATAGAAGTAAATAGGAAAGTTGTTTAAAATCTCATGCTCTGTCCAGTCCATTTATGTTTAGTTTTGACTATTCTCTTCCTTTGATTATACATTGTAAAACAACTTTCATATACTTTTATTATTCATTTTGCCCCCTTTTCCATTAACTGTAGATTGTGGATTTCCAGCCTTAAAACTGACATGGCAGCTTCACAAACCCTAACCCCGTACCTCAACACACCTAACCCCGTACGGCACAAACCTAAACCCATACCTCAACAAACCTAACCCTGTACCTCAACACACTTAACCCCGTACCTCGCAAACCTAACCCCGTACCTCAACACACCTAACTGCGTACCTCGCAAACCTAACCCCCTACCTCACAAACCTAACCCTGTACCTCACAAACCTAACCCCGTACCTCACAACCCTAGCACCGTACCTCACAACACTAGCACCATACCTCACAGCCCTAGAACCATACCTCATAAACCTAACCCTATACTTCACAAACCTAACCCCGTACCTCACAAACCTAACCCCGTACCTCACAAACCTAACCCCGTACCTCACAAACCTAACCCGTACCTCACAAACCTAACCCGTACCTCACAAACCTAACCCCGTACCTCACAACCCTAACCCCGTACCTCACAAACCTAACCCTGTACCTCACAAACCTAACCCCGTACCTCACAAACCTAACCCGTACCTCACAAACCTAACCCCGTACCTCACAACCCTAACCCCGTACCTCACAACCCTAACTCAGTACCTCGCAACCCCAACCCCGTACCTCGCAACCCCAACCCCGTACCTCGCAACCCCAACCCGTACCTCGTAACCCCAACCCCGTACCTCGCAACCCCAACCCTGTACCTCGCAACCCCAACCTGGTACCTTGCAACCCCAACCCGGTACCTCATGCTCTGTCCAGTCCATTTATTTTTAGTTTTGACTATTCTCTTCCTTTGATTATACATAGTAAAACAACTTTCATATACTTTTATTATTCATTTTGCCCCCTTTTCCATAAACTTACGTCTGTAGATTGTGGATTTCCAGCCTTAAAACTGACATGGCAGCTTCACAAACCCTAACCCCGTAGCTCAACACACCTAACCCTGTACCTCAAAAACCTAACCCCATACCTCAACACACCTAACCCCATACCTCAACACACCTAACCCCGTACCTCAACACACTTAACCCCGTACCTCGCAAACCTAACCCCGTACCTCGCAAACCTAACCCCGTACCTCAACACACCTAACTGCGTACCTCACAAACCTAGCACCATACCTCACAACCCTAGCACCATACCTCACAACCCTAGCACCATACCTCATAAACCTAACCCTATACCTCACAAACCTATCCCTATACCTCACAAACCGAACCCCATACCTCACAAACCTAACCCCGTACCTCACAAACCTAACCCCGTACCTCACAAACCTAACCCCGTACCTCACAAACCTAACCCCGTACCTCACAACCCTAACTCCGTACCTCACAACCCTAACTCCGTACCTCACAACCCTAACCCCGTACCTAACTTTCATATCCTTTTATTATTCATTTTGCCCCCTTTTCCATTAACTTATGTCTATAGATTGTGGATTTCCAGTCTTAAAACTGACATGGCAGCTTCAGAAACCCTAACCCCGTACCTCGCAAACCTAACTCCGTACCTCGCAACCCCAACCCAGTACCTCGCAACCTCAACCCCGTACTTTGCATTCCCAACCTCGTACCTCGCAACCCCAACCCGGTACCTTGCAACCCCAACCCGATACCTCGCAACGCCAACCCGGTACCTCGCAACCCCAACCCGGTACCTCGCAACCCCAACCCGGTACCTCGCAACCCCAACCCGGTACCTCGCAACCCCAACCCTGTACCTCGCAACCCCAACCCCATACCTCGCAACCCCAACCCCATACCTTGCAACCCTAACCCCATACCTCGCAACCCCAACCCCGTACCTCTCAACCCCAACCCCGTACCTCACAAACCTAACCCTATAACCTCACAAACCTAACCCTATAACCTCACAAACCTAACCCTATAACTTCACAAACCTAACCCTATAAACTCACAAACCTAACCATATACCTCACAAACCTAACCATATACCTCACAAACCTAACCCCATAACCTCACAAACCTGACCCCATAATGTTTTGTTCTAGTACAAAAGCCTTGCTGAATAGAACAATACGTGACCCCAGGAGCTGACCATGTGTGTTTTGTTCTGGTACAAAAGTCTTGCTGGATAGAACAATATGTGACTCCAGGAGCTGACCATGTGTGTTTTGTTCTGGTACAAAAGCCTTGCTGGATAGAACAATATGTGACTCCAGGAGCTGACCGTGTGTTTTGCTCTGGTACAAAATTCTTGCTGGATAGAACAAAATACGATTCCAGGAGCTGACCATGTCTGTTTTGTTCTGGTACAAAAGTCTTGCTGGATAGAACAATATGTGACTCCAGGAGCTGACCATGTGTGTTTTGTTCTGGTACAAAAGCCTTGCTGGATAGAACAATACGTGACTCCAGGAGCTCACCATGTGTGTTTTGTTCTGGTACAAAAGTCTTGCTGGATAGAACAATACGTGACTCCAGGAGCTGACCATGTCTGTTTTGTTCTGGTACAAAAGCCTTGCTGGATAGAACAATATGTGACTCCAGGAGCTGACCGTGTGTTTTGCTCTGGTACAAAATTCTTGCTGGATAGAACAAAATATGATTCCAGGAGCTGACCATGTCTGTTTTGTTCTGGTACAAAAGCCTTGCTGGATAGAACAATAATTGACTCCAGGAGCTGAACATGTGTGTTTTGTTCTGGTACAAAAGTCTTGCTGGATAGAACAATACGTGACTCCAGGAGCTGACCATGTGTGTTTTGTTCTGGTATAAAAGTCTTGCTGGACAGAACAATACGTGACTCCATGAGCTGACCATGTGTGTTTTGTTCTGGTACAAAAGTCTTGCTGGATAGAACAATATATGATTCCAGGAGCTGACCATGTGTGTTTTGTTCTGGTACAAAAGCCTTGCTGGATAGAACAATACGTGACTCCAGGAGCTGACCATGTGTGTTTTGTTCTGGTACAAAAGCCTTGCTGGATAGATTATGTGACTCCAGGAGCTGACCATCTGTGTTTTGTTCTGGTACAAAAGCCTTGCTGTATAGAACAATACGTGACTCTAGGAGCTGACCATGTGTGTTTTGTTCTGGTACAAAAGTCTTGCTGGATAGAACAATACGTGACTCCAGGAGCTGACCATGTGTGTTTTGTTCTGGTACAAAAGCCTTGCTGGATAGAATATGTGACTCCAGGAGCTGACCATGTGTGTTTTGTTCTGGTACAAAAGCCTTGCTGGATAGAACAATACGTGACTCCAGGAGCTGACCATGTGTGTTTTGTTCTGGTACAAAAGCCTTGCTGGACAGAACAATACGTGACTCCAGGAGCTGACCATGTGTGTTTTGTTCTGGTACAAAAGTCTTGCTGGATAGAACAATACGTGACTCCAGGAGCTGACCATGTGTGTTTTGTTCTGGTACAAAAGTCTTGCTGGATAGAACAATACGTGACTCCAGGAGCTGACCACGTGTGTTTTGTTCTGGTACAAAAGTCTTGCTGGACAGAACAATACGTGGCTCCAGGAGCTGACCATGTGCGTTTTGTTCTGCTACAAAAGCCTTGCTGGATAGAACAATACATGACTCCAGGAGCTGACCATGTGTGCTTTTGGATGTTCCAGGAGCATAATCATAATGTTGAGGTTGTCCCTTTTGATTTTCATTTTTTTTCCCCGTTAAAATAACCGTTTCCAAATTGTATTTTTTGCATATAATAGACTTTTTTATAGATGGAGTTATTTAACCCTTTCCCGCCGATGTAAACAAATAAAAATTTAAATCATGCGATCATTCATGCAATCGTGTGAATTCAATAATGGCATTGGGTCAGGGGGGAGTGCCTATGACACTAGGCACACCCTCCAGCCCGCAAACTTATTTAAGAAGCTTCCATGTCTTCAGGACAGCAGAACGGTTTAATTTTCATAACATTGCACAGACTTAAAGGGACATGATACAAAATGTTAAAGCACCTGATTTTGATGCAGCATAGCTGTAGAAATCTGATTAGAAAATATCACCTGAACATCTCTATGTATTCACACCCCACTGTAAAGAAACATTAAGCAGCATATCAGAATGTTAGTCCCAGGACTTAGAAGGGTGTGTGCGCCTGGCATGTGCAGGCACAGTCATGTTACTTCTTATTCAGTTTAAGGATATTTACTATGAAAACTCACAAGATTTCAGTGAAATCTCATGAGATTTCAGTAAAGCAAAGCACGACCTCAGCACTGCTAATGCTGATTGGCTATATGTTTTTTTCCACCTGCAGCTGGACAGTAGCTAAAGTATAAATTTTCACAGAGAAAATTAATAACGATATAAAGAAGATATAAAGAAGATCTAGAGCGCAATTTTATTTATCCCAAAATAGTGTGAAACCTTCAATTACAAATGTATTATTATAACACGTTCTACTCACAAACACTATTAGATAAAGGGCATTGATACAAATAATTAATCTATCCTTGGGACTGAGATTGTGCCAGAGTCCTCCACCTTGTGCTCTCGATCGTTCCAGCCGGTGTGTGACGTCACCACCTGGCAAAAACACCTGGAGTGCTCCGCCTCCTCGATTAACTTCCACAAGGTATACACAGTCTGCCTATATTTTTGCCCTCTAGGGCCTCCATTACATATAGAGTGTCGCCCGCAAAAGCCGGTGACGCGCGATTTTGGTATTGCATATAGGCCTCCATTACATATAGAGCGTCGCCCGCAAAAGCTGGCGACGCCAGATTTTACGCGATTTTGGTATTACATATACGGGGTAGCATACAAGTTACACGCGTATTTTTTAACCATAGACTAACATAG
>NC_069510.1:18044341-18054341 GCF_027579735.1 Bombina bombina | reverse complement strand
AATACGTAACAGTTTATTACCAATAGATGTATTCATTTTTAATATAGAACATCACACTAAATGTAAAAAAATTATATATTTAAATAAAATTTGAACCAAAGAGCTATTCCTTGCCTGACATCTAAGTCTGTTCTCATGTTACTTGATAGTATTTCACAAACCTATTAAATCATGCACTGAGAGGGAAAAGGAGTTCCCGGGATCTAAAGCTGAACCATATAATAATTGTATATATACGTATGGATATTTAGATATCCAAAAATTCCCCTTTTATGAAACCTAACTAGGAATTATATATAATTCTACCTAATTATAAGTATATTATTTTATTTTACTTAGTTTCATTTTTATTTTGTTTAACATTTCATCTCATGACCATCTACTTTGTATTGCAAATATTTCATCAAAAAAGTGGAGTTATTTAGTGTCCTTATTGACTGGTTAAAAATGATATGCTAGTATCTGACACAGTGTAAGTGAAATTTAAATTCTGGTCATTGTGGTTCAGATATGCCATGAACTCTTCAATTAATTCTACTCCCCCTCTCCAAATGATTATCAGGTCATCGATAAACCTGCGGTACATTTTAATCGATTTAAAAGGGTTACCAACACAGAAATTTTTTTTAAGTTCGTAATCTGTTAAGTATAGATTCGCATATGAGGGAGCGAATTTCGCTCCCATGGCAGTACCTTGGTTTTGAACATAATATTCTCCTTCAAATGAAAAGCAATTGTGGGTTAGCAAGAATCTCACCCCCTCACATACGAACTCTATAAATCTGCCATCAAAGTCTGTATATAGTTCTAACTTTCTAATTTTGTGGTTTATCTAATTACATGCAATCTGTGCCACAAACAATATGTGGGTAGAACCACAAGACTGCTCGAAGATCGAATCCGAGAACACCTGTTATCCATTAAACAAGACCCTCCGAAAACTCCGATAGCAAAACATTTTGTGGCACACTTTAATACTATGGGAATACCGATTAATGATGCTAATATAGGCACAGTGTTAGGGTTTCAAGGTATCGATACAGCTATCAAAAGTGTTAAAGGAGGTGACAGGGTAGCTGCATTAAACAGGAAAGATGCCTTTTGGATCTTCAATCTATCCACAGGAGTCCCACTTGGAATAAATAAAATTACAGATCTCAGATACTTTGTAGACTAAGGTAATCAGACAAACGTAGTTTAGAAATAGTAAATGTGATCCAACAACCCACCACACACAACATCTAAGATAGGGATTGCAGCAGATGTTGGTATAGCAATCTGTTGGTTCCGGATCTCCAAAATTTTAAATCCCCTAAGAGTACGACCATCCATAACCATAGTTTGTAGAAAGGAAGTTAGTATATATATACAACCCAAGAACATTTATAATGAGTAATATATAGCCTTATAAGTAGAGGATTTTCTCTATTTAAAGAGGATATTGATGTATAGGAGGTATACAATATATACAACGATTTCCTCATTAGTAAGATAAGATAGTCACCAACTATAATATTAATTCTAATAAAGAAATCTCAATCAACTTTAATCTTGATTTTAATTTTTATTAGTGAGTGGATTAGTCACGTTAAAGTCAATATTTATTCACATTTATTTGTTAGTTTATAGTTTTAAATCACACACTAATCACACACCAATTGCAATAGTTAGTACAGTAAGTGGTTATGAATCACGGAAGTTCACTACACACAATAATAATGAATACAAAGATAATACGTTTTTATTAAATTATTACATTATTAACAGCACTTTAGGCACTAAGATCACTAAATATTATCATTATTTCTTTATTAATTTTTATTAATTTTTATTAATTTTATTTCATTCTTAGTCACAAGAACAAGGGTATAGAATGAAACAGATTCTAAACGGAGTCAGTCACTATATTAAGCAACAGCACACACAGACACGTAGTTCACTTAATTTTAAGAGATATGCTAAATTTAAAATTAAAGGCCATATATCTATATCTATGTTTAAATTATTTGGGTTGCTAATTAGGTGGAATAACGATTGGAATAACAATATATACAATACAGTATAAACTATATACATATACAGGTATACTGAGTGAAACCAGTCAATAAGGACACTAAATAACTCCACTTTTTTGATGAAATATTTACAATACAAAGTAGAAGGTCATGAGATGAAATGTTAAACAAAATAAAAATGAAACTAAGTAAAATAAAATAATATACTTATAATTAGGTAGAATTATATATAATTCCTAGTTAGGTTTCATAAAAGGGGAATTTTTGGATATCTAAACATCCATACGTATATATACAATTATTATATGGTTCAGCTTTAGATCCCGGGAACTCCTTTTCCCTCTCAGTGCATGATTTAATAGGTTTGTGAAATACTATCAAGTATTTGGGATATTATCCTCCTGCTAACAGGAAGTGGCAAAGAGCACCACAGCAGAGCTGTCTATATAGCTCCTCCCTTAGCTCCACCCCCCAGTCATTCTCTTTGCCTACTCTAAGTACTAGGAAGGGTAAAGTTAAAGAGGTGATAAAATATATTAGTTTTTAATTTCTTCAAGTAAGAGTTTATTTTAAATGGTACCGGTGTGTACTATTTACTCTCAGGCAGCAGATGGATGAAGACTGCTGCCTGGAGGATGATGATCTTAGCATTTGTAACTAAGGTCCATTGCTGTTCCCACAGAGTCTAAGGAGTACAGGAAACTTCAGTGTGAGGAACGGTTTCATGCTATGCAGCAATGAGGTATGTTCAGTCATATTTTTCTGGAGAGACTGTGTATTTCAGAAAGGCTGACATTATACCCAGGAGGGTAAGGATAAGCAGCAATCCTAGAGCTAAAAGAAGGGCATTACTTAGCTTGCATATGGGGCCAAATACAAATATGGTTGACACTGAATTGCAAATGTTTGGGAGCAAACGTTTTTTGACTTGGGAGTGCTTTAATGTTTTTGTGGGCAATAACGTTTTGGTCAAACTTTATTAAGGGCACACATGGCTTAACTTTTGGGTCTCAGAACCCACATGGCTAGTTATAACCGCTCTGGTGAGGTTCTTTAAGGCTGTGGAGACATCGAGTGAGATGGGCGGGGCCTATTTTCGCACCTCAGATGCGCAGTTAGTTTTAGCAGCAAGCTCTAACTCCTGAGGGCCCTGGTGTATGTTTTGGTGCAAATCGAAGCTTTTACCCCACAGTTTTTTTCTGGATCTGGGCCTATTTTCGATCCGGTTTGCAAATTAAGGGGTTAATTGTTAAAAATGTGTGTGCTGCAATCTTAACTACCTATATTGTGTCTACATACAACATTTTGAAAAATTTGGTGCATGTTTAGGCTGTTTTGTAGAACGTGTATGCTTTTTTTTTCTCTTAAAGGCACAGTACCGTTTTTTAAGATTGTTATTTTTTTCCACTAAATAAAGTGTTTTCATGCTTGTTTGTAGTCATTACTAGACTTTTCAACATGTCTGACATTGAGGAAAGTCAATGTTCAATATGTTTAGAAGCCATTGTGGAACCTCCACTTAGAATGTGTCCCTCATGCACTGAAAGGTCAATAAATTGTAAAGAACATATTTTAGCTACTAAAAGTATGTCGCGTGATGATTCTCAGTCAGAAGAGAATCAGGTTTTGCCATCTAATTCTCCCCAAGTGTCACAACCATTAACGCCTGCACAAGCGACGCCAAGTACTTCTAGTGCGTCTAATTCTTTCACCCTGCAAGATATGGCCGCAGTTATGAATATTACCCTCACAGAGGTTTTATCTAAGCTGCCTGGGTTGCAGGGGAAGCGCAGTAGGTCTGGGGTGAGAACAAACGCTGAGCCCTCTGACGCTTTATTAGCCATATCCGATGTACCCTCACAATGTTCTGAAGTGAGGGATTTGCTGGCTGAGGGAGAGATTTCTGATTCAGGAAATATGTTCCCTCAGACAGATTCAGATATTTAAATTTAAACTAGAACACCTCCGCTTATTACTCAGGGAGGTTTAAGCGACTCTGGATGATTGTAACCCTATTGTAGTTCCAGAGAAATTGTGTAAAATGGACAGATTCCTAGAGGTTCCTGCCTACACTGATGTTTTTCCGGTCCCTAAGAGGATTTCGGAAATTGTTACTAAGGAGTGGGATAGACCAGGTATTCCGTTCGCTCCCCCTCCTACTTTTAAGAAAATGTTTCCCATATCTGATGCCGTGCGGGACTCGTGGCAGACGGTCCCTAAGGTGGAGGGAGCTATTTCTACCCTGGCTAAGCGTACAACTAATATTCAAATTTGTTACTCATTCAGAGCGTATTATGATTAAAGTGTGATTATCCTGTGTGTGTTCCTCAGTCTAGAGTTCCACATATGCGGTAACACACAGTATCCTACTTACACTGATCCCCACAAATAACACTCTCATTAGAGTCCCACAATCGCGGGTTCACATATGGGGTAAAAGTAGAAGTTCAAATGATTATCAATTCCAAGTTCATTGAAAAATGTATAAGTACTAGAGGCTTACCCCTTCCTTGGCTTGTCACCGGGAGTACGGACTGTACCGCAATATGATCCTCCTCTGATGGTATAAGTTTTCCAAGCTCCTCTGTTGTGGCGTGTATCGCCAAACTCCTCTGTGAAGTGGGCAGCCTCGTTCCAAAAACCGGCATACGTCATCCAGCACGGCTGAGCCTGTAAGAACGTGGGGATCCTCCACACCCCCAAAACAAAGACAAATGCAGTAAAGACTTCCACAAAGGTGATTACGTTCTTGCAGTAATAACGAGCAGGGAGAGGAGAGGTATGTGATATAAAACTTTGGTTTATTTCCTCATTTAAAAGCGATTACAGAGCACAGCAGTTCAGAAATTACAGCTAATAATTTCTGAACTGCTGTGCTCTGTAATCGCTTTTAAATGATGAAATAAACCGAAGTTTTATATCACATACCTCTCCTCTCCCTGCTCGTTATTACTGCAAGAACGTAATCACCTTTGTGGAAGTCTTTAAGCGTACAACTATACCTATCGAGGACAGTTGTGCTTTCAAAGATCCTATGGATAAAAAATTAGAGGGTCTTCTGAAGAAAATATTTGTTCACCAAGGTTTTCTTCTCCAACCTATAGCGTGTATTGTTCCTGTAACTACTGCAGCGTCCTTTTGGTTCGAGGCTCTGGAAGAGGCTCTTCAGGTTGAGACCCCATTAGATGATATTCTGGATAGAATTAGGGCTCTCAAGCTAGTTAATTCTTTCATTACAGATGACGCTTTTCAATTGGCTAAATTAGCGGCGAATTCAAGTTTTGCCATTTTAGCACGTAGAGCGTTATGGCTTAAGTCCTGGTCTGCTGATGTGTCATCAAAAGCTAAGCTTTTAGTCATCCCTTTCAAGGGTAAGACCCTATTCGGGCCTGAACTGAAAGAAATCATGTCAGACATCACTGGAGGGAAAGGCCATGCCCTTCCTCAGGATAAGACGAATAAGATGAGGACCAAACAAAATAATTTTCGTTCCTTTCGGAACTTCAAAGGTGGTCCCTCTACCTCTTCCCCTGCCGCAAAGCAAAAGGGGAATTTTGCTCAATCCAATTCAGTCTGGAGACCTAACCAGACTTGGAACAAGGGTAAACAGGCCAAGAAGCCCGCTGCTGCCACCAAGACAGCATGAAGGGGTAGCCCCCGATCCGAGACCGGATCTAGTAGGGGGCAGACTTTCTCTCTTCGCTCAGGCTTGGGCAAGAGACGTTCAGGACTCCTGGGCTTTAGAAATAGTAACCCAGGGGGTATCTTCTAGATTTCAAAGATTCTCCCCCAAGGGGGAGATTCCATCTTTCTCAATTGTCTGTAAACCAGACAAAAAGAGAGGCGTTCTTAGGCTGTGTAGAAGACCTATATACCATGGGAGTGATCTGCCCAGTTCCGAAAACAGAACAGGGGCAAGGGTTCTACTCCAATCTGTTTGTGGTTCCCAAAAAAGAGGGAACCTTCAGACCAATTTTGGATCTCAAGATCCTAAACAAATTCCTCAGAGTCCCATCCTTCAAGATGGAGACCATTCAGACTATTTTGCCAATGATCCAGGAGGGTCAATATATGACCACGGTGGACTTAAAGGATGCGTATCTACACATTCCTATCCACAAAGATCATCACCAGTTCCTCAGGTTCGCCTTTCTGGACAAGCATTACCAGTTTGTGGCTCTTCCCTTCGGTTGGCCACAGCTCCCAGAATTTTCACAAAGGTGCTAGGGTCCCTTCTGGCGGTTCTAAGGCCGCGGGGCATAGCTCTGGACAATATCTTAATCCAGGCGTCAACTTTCCAACTAGCCAAGTCTCCCACGGGCATCGTGGTAGCTTTTCTAAGATCTCACGGGTGGAAGGTGACCATACAAAAGAGTTCACTTATCCCTCTCACAAGAGTTCCTTTCCTGGGAACTCTGATAGATTCAGTGGACATGAAAATTTTTCTGACGGAGGTCAGGAAATCAAAAATTTTATCCATCTGCCGAGCTCTTCATTCCATTCCTCGCCCGTCAGAGGCTCATTGTATGGAGGTAATTGGCTTAATGGTAGCGGCAATGGACATAGTTCCGTTTGCTCGCTTGCATCTCAGACAACTGCAACTTTGCATGCTCAAACAGTGGAATGGGGATTATGCAGATTTATCTCCTCAGATAAATCTGGACCAAGAGACCAGAGACTCTCTTCTTTGGTGGTTGTCACAGGATCATCTGTCCAAGGGAATGTGTTTCCGCAGGCCAGCGTGGGTCATAGTGACGACGGACGCCAGCCTATTGGGCTGGGGTGCAGTCTGGAATTCCCTGAATGCACAGGGATTGTGGACTCAGGAGGAGGCTCTCCTCCCGATAAATATTCTAGAACTGAGAGCGATATTCAATGCACTTCAGGCGTGGCCTCAGCTGGCGTCGGCCAGATTAATAAGATTCCAGTTGGACAATATCACGACTGTAGCATATATCAATCATCGGGGGGAACAAAGAGTTCTCTAGCGATAATAGAGGTTACCAAAATAATTCAATGGGCAGAGACTCACTCTTGCCATCTATCAGCAATCTATATCCCAGGAGTGGAGAACTGGGAAGCGGATTTTCTAAGTTGTCAGACTTTTCATCTGGGGGAGTGGGAACCCCATCCGGAGGTGTTTGCACAATTGATTCAGCAATGGGGCACACCAGAATTGGATCTGATGGCATCTCATCAGAATGCCAAACTTCCTCGACACGGGTCCAGTTCAAGGGATCCTCAGGCAGTACTGATAGATGCTCTAGCAGTACCCTAGTCGTTCAACCTGGCTTATGTGTTTCCACCATTTCCTCTCCTTCCTCGTTTGATTGCCAGAATCAAACAGGAGAGAGCTTCAGTGATTTTGATAGCACCTGCGTGGCCACGCAGGAGTTGGTATGCAGACCTGGTGGACATGTCATCTCTTCCACCATGGACTCTGCCACTGAGACAGGACCTTCTGATTCAAGATCCGTTCCAGCATCTAAATCTAGTTTCTCTGCGACTGACTGCTTGGAGATTGAACGCTTATCCAAGTGGGGGTTCTCTGAGTCGGTCATAGATACCTTGATTTAGGCTCGAAAGCATGTCACCAGGAAAATTTATCATAAGATATGGCGTAAATATCTTTATTGGTGCGAATCCAAAGGCTACTCATGGAGTAAGATCAGGATTCCTAGGATTTTGTCCTTTCTCCAAGAAGGATTGGAGAAGGGGCTATCAGCTAGTTCCTTAAAGGGACAGATATCTGCTTTATCAATTCTACTGCACAAACGTCTGGCAGATGTTCCAGACGTTCAGTCGTTCTGTCAGGCTTTAGTTAGAATCAAGCCTTTGTTTAAACCTGTTGCTCCGCCATGGAGTTTGAATTTAGTTCTTAGGGTTCTTCAAGGGGTTCAGTTTGAACCTATGCATTCCATAGATATTAAGCTTCTTTCTTGGAAAGTTCTGTTTTTAGTTGCTATCTCTTCGGCTCGAAGAGTTTCTGAACTATCTGCATTGCAATGCGACTCGCCTTATCTTGTTTTCCATGCTGATAAGGTGGTTTTGCGTACCAAACCTGGATTCCTTCCTAAGGTTGTTACTAATAAGAATATTAATCAGGAAATTGTTGTTCCTTCTCTGTGTCCTAATCCTTCATCTAAGAAAGAGCGTCTATTGCACAACTTGGACGTGGTTCGTGCTTTAAAGTTTTACTTGCAAGCGACCAAAGATTTCCGTCAAACATCTTCTTTGTTTGTTGTCTATTCTGGAAAACGTAGAGGTCAAAAAGCTACGGCTACCTCTCTTGCCTTTTGGCTGAAAAGCATCATCCGTTTGGCATACAAGACTGCTGGACAGCAGCCTCCTGAAAGAATTACAGCTCACTCTACTAGAGCGGTGGCTTCCACATGGACTTTTAAAAATGATGCTTCTGTTGAACAGATTTGTAAGGCTGCGACTTGGTCTTCGCTTCATACCTTTTCCAAATTTTAAATTTGATACCTTTGCTTCTTCGGAGGCTATTTTTGGGAGAAAAGTTCTTCAAGCAGTGGTGCCTTCTGTTTAACCATCTGTCTTGTCCCTTCCATTCATCTGTGTCCTGTAGCTTTGGTATTGTATCCCACAAGTAAAGGATGAATCCGTGGACTCGTCTTACCTTTATAGAAGAAAAGTAAATTTATGCTTACCTGATAAATTCATTTCTTCTATGGTAAGACAAGTCCACGGCCCGCCCTGTCATTTTAAGACAGATTATATTTTTTTTATTTAAACTTCAGTCACCTCTGCACCTTGTAGTTTCTCTTTTTCCTTCCTGTACCTTCGGTCGAATGACTGGGGGTGGAGCTAAGGGAGGAGCTATATAGACAGCTCTGCTGTGGTGCTCTTTGCCACTTCCTGTTAGCAGGAGGAGAATATCCCACAAGTAAAGGATGAATCCGTGGACTCGTCTTACCATAGAAGAAATTAATTTATCAGGTAAGCATAAATTTACTTATTTCCCATGCAACGAAGGCAAAGGAGCAAATTTTTAGATAATTTAATACACTCCAGCAGGTAAAATGGATTAATGGGGACACATTATAGTGAGAACAGATTACAGTGCAATGTCCTTTTGACTGCTCAGTAGCTTTGGATTTCAGTTAGTAATGTAAAAATAAGCTTTAAATTACACAAATGTTTAGTAATGACATTTAAATGGGATAGAAAGGAGAAAATAAGTTGATTTAAACAAATAAACAGTACAGTTTATAGCAAGTAAAACTAACATCACACCAGTACCAAGGCTGCACACAACAACCTTCCTAAAATAAGCAGAAATTGAGAATAACTCACAGTGTTGTTATATATATATATATATATATAAACAATTCAAATACAAAAAGGAAAACATCATATTTACGATGAGTAGCTATAAAAGAAGGAAATAGGAGTTTAAGGATTGGGCCTGTCTTTCAGACAAGGGCATCTGGAGGCCTCTTTCACATTTGGGGGCCTATCTATCAAGCTCTGAAAGGAGCTTGATGGCCCGTGTTTCTGGCGAGTCTGAAAAAACACCAGTTATGAAGCAGCGCTCTGAGCAGGCGGACAGGAATCGCCGCAATTAAACCCGATCGAGTACGATCGGGTTGATTGACACCTCCCTGCTGGCGGTCCATTGGCCGCGAGTCTGCAGGGTGCGGTGTTGCACCAGCAGCTCTTGTGAGCTGCTGGTGCAATGCTGAATACGGAGAGCTTACTGCTCTCCGCATTCAGCAAGGTCTTGCGGACCTGATCCGCACTGTCAGATCAGGTCCGCAAGACCTTTGTTAAATAGTGGCCTTGATGTTAATGTAAAAGAGCTCACCTTGTGCACTTGGTCAGTTTACATTCTAGCTAATCAAGCTCTGCCACCTCAGTGATCGACTCAGTAGTACCTAGATTACAAATAAGGGCTTGGTGATCCCAAACACACTCTGCTACCTCTTCATGGCATGGGGTGCAGGGGGAGAGGACATGATCAG
>NC_069510.1:17966841-18036841 GCF_027579735.1 Bombina bombina | reverse complement strand
GTGTGTTTGCATGTGTGTGCATATATGTGTGCGTGTATAGGTGTGCTGTACATATGTGTGCATGTATGTGTGCTGTACATATGTGTGTGTGTAAATAGGTGTGCTGTACATGTGTGCATGTATGTGTGCTGTACATGTGTGCATGTATGTGTGCTGTACATATGTGTGTGCGTGTATAGGTGTGCTGTACATATGTGTGCATGTATGTGTGCTGTACATATGTGTGCGTGTATAGGTGTGCTGTACATATGTGTGCGTGTATAGGTGTGCTGTACATATGTGTGCATGTATGTGTGCTGTACATATGTGTGCATGTATGTGTGCTGTACATATGTGTGCATGTATGTGTGCTGTACATATGTGTGTGTGTATAGGTGTGCTGTACATATGTGTGCTGTACATATGTGTGCTGTATGTGTACGTGTGTTTGCATGTGTGTGCATATGTGTGTGCGTGCTGTACATATGTGTGCGCGTGTATAGGTGTGCGTGTATAGGTGTGCTGTACATATGTGTGTGCGTGTATAGGTGTGCTGTACATATGTGTGCGTGTATAGGTGTGCTGTACATATGTGTGCATGTATATGTGCTGTACATATGTGTTGGTGTATAGGTGTGCTGTACATATGTGTGCATGTATATGTGCTGTACATATGTGTGCGTGTATAGGTGTGCTGTACATATGTGTGTGCGTGTATAGGTGTGCTGTACATATGTGTGCGTGTATAGGTGTGCTGTACATATGTGTGCTGTACATATGTGTGCATGTATATGTGCTGTACATATGTGTGGGTGTATAGGTGTGCTGTACATATGTGTGCATGTATATGTGCTGTATATATGTGTGCGTGTATAGGTGTGCTGTACATATGTGTGCATGTATATGTGCTGTACATATGTGTGCGTGTATAGGTGTGCTGTACATATGTGTGTGCGTGTATAGGTGTGCTGTACATATGTGTGCGTGTATAGGTGTGCTGTACATATGTGTGCGTGTATAGGTGTGCTGTACATATGTGTGCATGTATATGTGCTGTACATATGTGTTGGTGTATAGGTGTGCTGTACATATGTGTGCATGTATATGTGCTGTACATATGTGTGCGTGTATAGGTGTGCTGTACATATGTGTGTGCGTGTATAGGTGTGCTGTACATATGTGTGCGTGTATAGGTGTGCTGTACATATGTGTGCTGTACATATGTGTGCATGTATATGTGCTGTACATATGTGTGGGTGTATAGGTGTGCTGTACATATGTGTGCATGTATATGTGCTGTATATATGTGTGCGTGTATAGGTGTGCTGTACATATGTGTGCATGTATATGTGCTGTACATATGTGTGGGTGTATATGTGTGCTGTACATGTGTGTGCATGTATACATGAGTTATTTTCATTAATTAAAAACTCACTGGCATCACAAAACAAGTGCTTATGGTTAGGTGTAACAAACTAAATTCAAGGGGTCATTTGCATCCTCTGAGACCCACCCCCTCCGTTTCCCCATAGCTGTGATCAGGGATGTGTTTTGTTAGTATTAGTGAGGTCACTTCCCACCACTTGATGCAAGCTATCCAATCTGGGCTAAGGCTTGCCACTGTAATTTTGTTAGCAAAACTTGCATTGTTTTACAGTTCCTTATTTTATTCCCCCCCTGCTGAAATAATTTAGGGACAGACATGTAGCAGTTAAGCCTGTGAAGTCCGCAGTGTGCACTTCCATTTCTCAGAAGTAGAAAACCTAAAATTGTCAGAGTTAGCGCTGCACTTGTAATATGGCCCTAAATAAGTCAAAGTCCTTTTAATACTACACATAACTGATTAAACCTCAAAAGCTTACTCTCCATTAACTAAAAAAACAACATAGAAAAACTATTGGATAACAACTACTGGACATATAACTAATTCCTACCTGCAAACACTGTTATAAAAACAGAACAAAACACAGACTATTATTTTCAAACAGGCCTTGTTACTCTGCAGTGAGCCACAGATATTGCTTCTAGTTTTGTATTATTCCATATACCTACTTACATACAAACACTTTTGTCTGGCTCTTAAAGGGATAAGAAAGTGAAAATTAAACTTGCATGATTCAGATAAAGCATGCAATTTTAAGACAATTTTAAACTCACTTCTAGTTTCAAATGTGCTTTGTTCTCTTGGTATCCCTTGTTGAAAAAGAATATGCACATATCCTACACTAGTGGGAGTCGACTGCTGATTGGTGCCTGCACACATTTGTCTCTTGTGATTGGCACATTTCCATTGATCTGTAATTAGGTTTGCGTGAGGTCGCAAACTGATAAATATGCTGTTGGAAGCAATTTTGTTTATCGCCTGCTTCCGATGGCGCGTTATACCTTAATATCAGCAGCCGGTGTCCGGCTGATTAAAATATTTTTGCGTCCCCTAGAAAGTATTAAAAGCCAATAAAGCGATATATTATACCAGGTTTTCAATGAAAGCGCAGACCGTTAATACACTGTCGGAAGCTGTCGATACATTGAGAAAAATTACACCCAGCTCAACTAGGTGTAAATGATGAAAAAGTTGCTTTTTGAGATCTATTTTTTTATTGAAATTTTAAAATTTGCAAATAATGCACGTGTTTCCATGTAGAAAACAATTGTAATATGTAATATTTATTGTTGTCCCATATATAGTTGCACGTATGTTCTTATGGAAATATCAGTACGCATTTACATATATAACTATATGCAAGCCCATATCTACAGAATTCAAACTAGAAGTGGAAAATAATTATAATAAAAAACAGTATTTGCTTATAGTTAAAAAATAGGTATGATAAATACTACTGATTTTCAACAAATCGGACGTCAGGTGGAAGCGTTAACACAACGTTAAGTTACACGTACATGAAAAGAGCGATTGCATGCAATTCGCTAAATATTTCAATGGAAACCTGTCGGCAACTTCGGTAGCTTACTGTTGCATTTGTAACGACTCAATGGAAGCGAGCCCTTAGATGTGTTCAGCTAGCTGCCAGTAGTGCAATGCTGTTCCTTTGGCAAAGGGTAGCAAGAGAATGAAGCAAATTTGATAATACAAGTAAATTGGAAAGCTGTTAAAAATGGTCTGATCTATCCAAATCATGAAAGAAAATGTTGGGGTTTCGTGTCCCTTTAAAAAAGTGTGTGACTTGTTCGTACATTTCAAATACATTATCATCTACTGGATTATTCTATCACTTCGCTATGTAAACCTAATTAAAAAATAAAACTTTTTTTTTTAAACCTAAAAGATCCAGCACTGCATAACTGCACAAGCCTTTGTGACAGATACATAGATAATGAATTCATCCCTACCACTAATATCTCATTAATTCAATTTCTTACTCTTTCCTTTAATACGATGTACGTTTTAAAGACACCTACTTTATTTTTTTTTCCCTTAGGGAATTTTAATTGGTGGTTGCCATGGAAATCTGAGAGTTATTTGTTCTGAGAATTTTCATTTGAAATACTATAAGAAAAAAGGGTCAGTGTTTCATATTAAATGCAAACACAAACAAACTTACCAAATAAACAAACAAAACCTAACAAACATCACTACAAAAAGTAACAAAATATAAATAAATGTATTACAGACTAACACAGAGCTAGTGCATTATACAGTATATCTATGTTTTCCTATAAAATACAAGTTTCATGTTAAAAGGACTAGAGACAACTTGAGGTTTTATTGTGCCCCCTTTTCATGTAATTTAGCTCTGGAAATTGAGCACAAACACTGACATTAAACATACCTCTCTGTATAATGAGATTAACATACTGCTTTGTATAATGATGCATATCGTATATTAAACGATAATAAACATACCGCTCTGTATAATGATGAATAGCATATATACACAGATAATAAACAAACCACTCTGTGGTACGGTGCAAATACACCGCTATAAGTATACCTACCGCTCTGTATAATTACGTATATAGCATATACACCGCTATAAGTATACCTACCGCGCTGTATAGTGACGTATATAGCATATACACCGCTAATAAACATACCAATCTGTATAGTGACATATGCATGGTTAGTAAACATACCACTCTATATAATGATGTATAGCACATGTACACCGCTAGTAACATACCACTCTGTATAACGATGTATAGCGGATATACTCTGATAATTGCCTATAGTCAATAACACCTAAACTGGAATTGAAGACATACGCTTGCAAATAAACACACACACGCAGAAATATGTGCACACACACAAATGTACGTAGACACACACACAAATGCACAAACTGGAACACACGCACACAAATGCACATAGAAACACACGGGCACACACGCAAGCAGACACATGTGAACACACACACACACCTGCACACATATACATGCTCAGAGACATACTTGAGCTCTCACACATGCAAGCACTTATGTGCATACTCACACAAGCAGACGTGTGTGCATAAAACACTTGGTTTTAAGTCACACCCACACATATACACATTTACATCCATACCCACAACACACACACACAAATACATATAAATACAAATACATATTTGCCATTCCATTGGTATAACTAGGCTTTCCCCAAAAACCTTTAATCTGATGAGACAGACAGATAATATCCTTTTATTGCAAAAGGCCCTGTAACATCCCCTGAAAAGATAAATTATCCTTTAACAATTAGTTAATAGATATAAAAATATATTCTCCCTAATAGGTTTATTAATATAGATATATCTACATAGGTCAGACATATACCCTGAACTTTCATATGAATATTTGCATATGAAGTTTGACACAGGATTTTATAGATTATGAAATCGCCCTGTCTGTTCAATCCATTTTAATATGTGAAAAAAGTCGCCTCTGGATTTGTCTGAAAATACATTTAGAATTGTATGGTTCCATTAATTTAAATTAAGCTTCGGATTAATACAATTTTATCATATTATATTCATGTCAGGGGAAAGGCTAACCTTCTTACACAGACTCACAATGTCCCCTGAATTTGTGCATTAGCGGATGAATTGCTGCTTCCTAAATGTCACCATAAACCCCCAAATCTGCCTTAGCCCTCAGCTCAGCTCGTGTTAGCTCAAATGAATTACACTTGTAAAATAAATTACAGTATTAATCAAGGTAAATCAAGCTTTTCTGCTTATGCAATTACTTTCATACACAGTAACCCCTTAAGGACTGACATACTCTAAATGTCCGTCGTAGTTAAGGGTTTTACTACTGTAGCACGCCTCTTTTTCGGAGGCATGCAGATATAGCAAGGTTCTTGCCAACATCGGCAAGACCTGCGCTATATACGGAGGATGTTTGGGGTTATGTGAACAACCCCCAACGTTGTTAAGTGGTTAAAAATCTTTTATGTTTACTCGATAAATTAAATTTCTTTCATGACGGTGAGAGTCTATAAGATCATCACACATGAGATTACACTCCAGTCCACTAGATGGTGGCATAAAAAAAACTATATACCAAATCATAAATCCCTCCCACTCTCCCTGAATCCTTCAGTTCACATAGCAGAGCAAAACTAGTAAAACAGGAAAGGACAAAGCTCTCCCACCAATAGTACAAAAGACAAAGGTGGGGTTCATGGTCTCTCACTATCATGAAATAAATTAAAATATCTATCAAGTGAGCATAAATTTCATAAGATGGTGAGTCCATGAGACATCACATGTGGGATTATATACCCAAGTAGTGAAGTCCACAAGAGCTGAAGCCAGACCAACGCCGAAGAGTTCTGAAAATTGTAGGGAGTTCCAGAAAGTTGATAGGTAATTTTGCCTGCCAAGTAGATCAAACTACCTGTGAACCCAGATTCTTCCAATCTCATAGGCGGACTTCTCTGGTGATAACACTCCAAACTTCTCGAAAGAAAGAAGCACATTGGACGAGGGATTGTTGAGCTTGCTACCATGATAAAGATTGCTTTGTCTTGTGATATTTTGAGACAGGTCTTCAAAATCTCTGTTCCATTGAAGAAGAAAAGATAATTGCAGAGGCCTGAGATGAAATCTTGAAGAAGGGACTGCATCTGGTACAGACACCATAAGAACGACCACACACATATTATATATATATATATATATATATATATATATATATATATATATATATATATATATATATATATATATATATAAATAAAAGAATATATACACTTATGCAGGTCATTTTTACTGCTGAATTTCATATAAGACTGTTTGCAGGTTGGAGAACCTTTAAACTATTTTTCTTCCAAGGATACTTCACCTGCTATCAATTTTAAAAAGTTGAATAAGTTATCACACAAAACTAAGGTATCTGCAGCTACACATGTTTCACTGACAACTGGGCGAAATGGATAGCCTGCCAGCTGAAAATACTGCCTATGAAAATCTTCATGTTTTCTGTCCATGGTGTCCTTAAAGGAAGTACTATCCTCTAAAGCAGGTATGGGGAACCTTGGCCCTCAAGATATTTCAGATCTACATTTCCTATGATGCTCAACTGGACTTCAGAGTGCCTAAGCATCATGGGTAATTCAGTTCTGAAACATCTTGAGGGCAAAGGTTCCCCATCCCTGCTTTAGAGGATAGTACTTCCTTTAAGGTCCACCTGGCCAGGGTAGAAATGGCCCCATCTACTTTAGGGACTGTTTCCCAAAATTCCATCTTGGGAGGAGATAATGGAGACATGGCTCTGAACTTGGCAGACAGAATAAAGGTTACATACACAGATACTCCAGACTGGCTCCATCCATAAAATAAGTGGTCTCTTTATTTCAGGGGGGTCCCAAGTCTTTGAATACTAATCCTCAGAAGAGGAATCATCTGATTCTAAAGTACCCCTCTTTATATCAGGGGCTGTCAAAAAGGTCACTCTTTAATAAAGGGAGGTCTTGTGAAAGATTACATGCATGCGTCTTATTTTCCTGGTAGAGGCATGACAGCAATCAACACAGAAATAGAGTGTATATACTCATTGAAATTTGGGGATAGTTCTTTAGAACTACCAGCTTTTTCCCTATAGTGGATATTTGTCCCTGTAGTAGTCTGAGTACTAGGTAGTACAGCAAAACTTTTTCTAGGATTTGAAATTGCTCCAGCACATGAGACACACAGCTGAGCATGGGGAGACACAGGACTAGCCTTACATAGGAGACATAAGAATGGGGGACTTGCATGACCAGTAGATCTGCCCTCTAACCCGTGTAGAGACCTGAGCTGCACCAATTTGCTCCATTTCTCGGGTAGTAAAGGTAAGCATTAAGCATGTAAGGATGAAAGCTGATTATCTCCATAATAGATAGTTAACGTTTTCACTACTGAGCCATTTTCAGACCCCTGATCTAGAGGTGTTTTATTTACTTATAGGTGATAGTGCTAACATTATAGATTCACACTGAATCCACAAGATGTCATCTGTGTTGTTATGCCATAAGGAGGTTTGCAATAGCTCTATCTCTGTATTACCTTTTTCTATCTATATCTCTATCATCTGTCTGTCCCTCTATCTATCATCTGGCTGTCCCACTACCTATCATCTGTCTCTCTCTCTCTCTCTCTCTCTATCTATCTATCTATCTATCTATCTATCTATCTATCTATCTATCTATCTCTATCATCTGTCAACACAGATGACTTATTGTGGGTTCAATTGGAATCTGATTTGTAAGCACCTATATCTAAACTATTATGGTATCCCCTGGAGCATTCAAATCCTCTGTGGGATAAATTAGCTGCTAAATTTCCCTTTACAAAGAGCAGTAAAAATAACACACTCTCTTTTCTGCCTTATTCCACCTGATAGTAAATTTATACAAAACAAATGGGAGAACAGTGGATTATAAAAGCATAGCAGATGTGGGGATAGAGTGCTGAAAAGGAAAACCGGGCTTCAATTCGATAGTTAGATGAGTGATCGAACCTCTGGCAACCAAGGGTTTTTTGTTTTTTTTATTTCCTCTTCCCCATTGCTTTGGGTGGCTGGCTTTTAATTAAATCCTCTTAGGGGTCGATTTATCAAAGCCTTCGGCAGGCTTCACCCCCCTACAACTGCAGGTCCTCACAAGAGAACCTACAGTCCGTATTTAACAAGCAACGGTCATCAGAGCACTGCTTCCCTAACCTTTTGCACACCTCTTAGGTTGCGAATTTCAATCTCCCCTGTCTCGTCTGACCGGGGAGATTGACAGCTCCTGCCCGTGCACAGCCAATTACAAATAGCGCTCGTGTGCAATGCTGAATTCCGACCCCTTAGTGTACTTCTTAAGGTGTTTTGGAACAACCTTGATTCATCTTCTATGGATTTGGGTATTGTTGCTGGACTTTTTGATAATTTATCCATTTGCTAAACTACAGTATTTATGCAATTATAGCCTTGTATTTTGCTCTTTTGTTATTTATATTGTTAAAACTCATTAAAACGTGGTTTTTTTTTACTGCCGACCCTCCTAGGACCTGCCCTGGTGGAGTTATTGGGGAAAAAGGGGCAGTCCATGCGAGTCTCCTTTTAAAAGTAATGGAGCTTGCTGGAAAGGGACACATTTGGCACCAATATAAATCACATTATGCTGCTTTCTGCGTAAAGCATCTTACAATCGCCTATATTTTCGTATGCATGTGTTTGTCTATTAGGGTCATAAGTATTTTAAGTGTTTAAAGAAAAGTTTGCCACCTTTTAGTTAACAAGAAAAAACAGATCTGCAGTGCGAAAATCTTTACAGAATTACGCTGGGATTAGAGAGACAATTTCATATAAGTCCATGGAAGGCCCATGGAAGGCCCATTTTATGAAAAAACAACAATTACACTTTGTATTTTGTACTTTTAAGTACAAATTTATTGTTTTTTTTGCCCATCCAGTGTACTTAATTACGATTTACGCAGTGCATAGTTAATATGATTTATTCCTGTGTAATTTACATACACATAGATTACGAGTTTTGCGCTAAACAGGGTGCCAAATGAACGCAACAAAAGTTGCGTTATTTCACCCCCCATAGCGCTGCCATTACGAGTTTCTGAAAAGCCTCCTTGTGTGTGCGCGATATGGTGACGTTAAGCTCCATACCGCACAAAAGCCATTAAACTATAAATTAACCTAACATAACAAATATTATAAAATAAAAAAACTACCAATTGAAATATCTAAATTACAAATTTAAAAAAACCTAAGACTACGAAAAAAATTAAAAAATCTAAATTACAACTAAAAAAAAAAAATAAATCCTACGAAAAATTATAAAAAAATATAAGTTTACCAAAAATAATAAACACTAAAATCACGAAAAATAAAAAACACTAAGATTACAAAAAATAATAAATAATAAAGAAAATTATCAAAAATAAAAACAATTACACCTAATCTAATAGCCCTATAAAAATAAAAAAGCCCCCCCCAAAAGAAGAACACCCCCTAGCCTACAATAAATTACCAATAGCCCTTAAAAGGGCCTTAAGAAATCAGCTCTTTTACCGGTAAAAAAAAACAAAGTCCCCCCAACAGTAAAACCCACCACCCAACCAACCCCCCAAAATAAAAAAACCTAAGTTACCCATTGCCCCTAAAGGGGCATTTGTAAGGGCGTTACCATTAAAAGGGAATTTAGCGTTTTTTTCAAGCGCCCATCCCTAATCTAAAAAAAAAAAAAAAGCCCAAATTTTTTTTAACAAAAACTAACACTAACCCCAGAAGATCTTCTCACAGTTTCTGAAGTCCGGAAGTCGTTTATTTCTTTTGTAATCTTAGTGTTTATTTTTCAGGATTTTAGTGTTTATTATTTTTGGTAAACTTAGATTTTTACATTTTTTTGTAGTATTTGTTTTTTTTTGTTGTAATTTAGATTTTTTCTTAATTTTTTTCATAGTGTTAGGTTTTTTAAATTAGTAATTTAGATATTTTATTTTATTAGTTATGTTAGGCTAATTTATAGTTTAATGTTAGGTTTATTTTTATTTCACAGGTAAGTTTTTATTTATTTAAATAGAGTTAAATTTGAATTTGAATTTAAAGTTAGGGGGTGTTAGGTTTAGGGGTTAATAGTTTTAGTGTTTTGCGATATGGGGGCCAGCGGTTTAGGGGTTAATAACTTTATTTAGTGGCAGCAATGTCGGGGAGTGGCGGAATAGGGGTTAATATATTTAAATAGTGTTGGCAATTTGGGTGGGCAGCAGATTAGAGGTTAATAGGTTTAATAGCCGCAATGTGGGTAGGCAGCAGATTAGGGGTTAATAGGTTTAATATAGTGTTTGTGATGTGGGAGGGCGACAGTTTAGGGGTTAATAGGTAGTTTATGGGTGTTAGTGTACTTTGTAACATTTTAGTTATGAGTTTTGTGAAACATGTTTGTTACACAAAATCCATAACTACTGGTCTCAGATGGCGGTATGGATCGTGTCGTTATAGGCTGTAACGCAAGCTTTTTAGCCTCACCGCACAACCTGTAATACCGACGCTATGGAAATCGTAATTTTTTTGAGTGCGGGATTGACGTTGCGTTACAGGCTACAATGCAGTACAGCTATACTGACACGACTCCCAATAATGCGTTCCTGCTTTTACGCTGAAATTGCCATTTTTTCAGCGTTAAAAGCCGCAACGCAAAACTCGTGATCTAGGTGATACAAATTTTAATTTTTTTTTTTTATAAAATACGATTTTTGGTGAACAATTTTGTTACAATTTTGTATGCATCTTAACAATACAATCTTTCCCTGCTTATTTTTGTGTGAATGGTTCAATTAATAGTTTTTGCATTATGTTTAAAATACTAATTTTATTGTGCACTTTTCATACGGAAATGTAGTATACGCCGTTTTCAGGCTTTAGATCATTGCACCAAGGAAATAGAAGTACTGGCGAGCATTCTTTAATAATCTCACCAGCACAGAGAGGTTTAGATCATAGGGCCCATAGAGAGACCAATAAATAGACGATAGATAGAAAAACAGAGACACAGAGAGATAGATGCACACACAGACGCAGGATGAACAAACAGACAGAGAGCTAGATAAAGACAGACAGACATACAGAGTAATAGATGATAGATAGATTGACAGATAGATAGATGTGAGGATAATTATAATTATTTATTCATATTTAATTAGCCAGGAAGTCGTGGAAGATTAATGGATATTCAAACACTGTACCCAAATTCTCTGTGGTTCTAGGACAAATGTATTTTTTTTAATCAGCAAACAGCATCATAAAACACACTAATTATCTCCAACGGTACTTCTAGGTCAAGCACATTCCTAATGACGCCAATGGCCTTGAGATGCCTGAGATAGCCTCTGCTTTGTATAACCCCAGGCTAGTAACACTGGGCTTTGATTAAAGGTTTTACTGCGGACAGAATACCAAGCAGCACTGAGCTACAACCATGGGACTGAAGCGTGTGCTGAATTTCACTTTGCCTCCTGTAATTCACAAGAGGGTAGATCCGTGTTGTGTATAGCCCGTTAAATCCGCTGTTTGGTCCTACATAATCTGTCATTTAGCTTTGTTATACACTGCTACTGACAGCTACAATAACAGTGATCATCTCTGGCTAAAGTGGCAGTCATAAAAATAGCATTTAGTTTATCAACTAATGCCGTGATGTTTGAAGAGATATCAGTGGCGTTTATACCACTTAAGAACCAATCAGCAAAGCTAATATTTTGGAGTGTGAGGAATAGAAAGATTAGAGGGATAGGAAAGGCAAAATGAAACTTGCATGATTTAGATAAAACAGGTCATTTTAAGTCACTTTTATATTCACTTCTATTTTCAAATGTGCTTCGTTCTCTTGGTATCCCTTGCTGAAAAACAGAATTTATGTTTACCTGATAAATTACTTTCTCCAACGGTGTGTCCGGTCCACGGCGTCATCCTTACTTGTGGGATATTCTCTTCCCCAACAGGAAATGGCAAAGAGCCCAGCAAAGCTGGTCACATGATCCCTCCTAGGCTCCGCCTACCCCAGTCATTCGACCGACGTTAAGGAGGAATATTTGCATAGGAGAAACCATATGGTACCGTGGTGACTGTAGTTAAAGAAAATAAATTATCAGACCTGATTAAAAAAACCAGGGCGGGCCGTGGACCGGACACACCGTTGGAGAAAGTAATTTATCAGGTAAACATAAATTCTGTTTTCTCCAACATAGGTGTGTCCGGTCCACGGCGTCATCCTTACTTGTGGGAACCAATACCAAAGCTTTAGGACACGGATGAAGGGAGGGAGCAAATCAGGTCACCTAAATGGAAGGCACCACGGCTTGCAAAACCTTTCTCCCAAAAATAGCCTCAGAAGAAGCAAAAGTATCAAACTTGTAAAATTTGGTAAAAGTGTGCAGTGAAGACCAAGTCGCTGCCCTACATATCTGATCAACAGAAGCCTCGTTCTTGAAGGCCCATGTGGAAGCCACAGCCCTAGTGGAATGAGCTGTGATTCTTTCGGGAGGCTGCCGTCCGGCAGTCTCGTAAGCCAATCTGATGATGCTTTTAATCCAAAAAGAGAGAGAGGTAGAAGTTGCTTTTTGACCTCTCCTTTTACCAGAATAAACAACAAACAAGGAAGATGTTTGTCTAAAATCCTTTGTAGCATCTAAATAGAATTTTAGAGCGCGAACAACATCCAAATTGTGCAACAAACGTTCCTTCTTTGAAACTGGTTTCGGACACAGAGAAGGTACGATAATCTCCTGGTTAATGTTTTTGTTAGAAACAACTTTTGGAAGAAAACCAGGTTTAGTACGTAAAACCACCTTATCTGCATGGAACACCAGATAAGGAGGAGAACACTGCAGAGCAGATAATTCTGAAACTCTTCTAGCAGAAGAAATTGCAACTAAAAACAAAACTTTCCAAGATAATAACTTAATATCAACGGAATGCAAGGGTTCAAACGGAACCCCCTGAAGAACTGAAAGAACTAAATTGAGACTCCAAGGAGGAGTCAAAGGTTTGTAAACAGGCTTAATTCTAACCAGAGCCTGAACAAAGGCTTGAACATCTGGCACAGCAGCCAGTTTTTTGTGAAGTAACACCGACAAGGCAGAAATCTGTCCCTTCAGGGAACTTGCAGATAATCCTTTTTCCAATCCTTCTTGAAGGAAGGATAGAATCCTAGGAATCTTAACCTTGTCCCAAGAGAATCCTTTAGATTCACACCAACAGATATATTTTTTCCAAATTTTGTGGTAAATCTTTCTAGTTACAGGCTTTCTGGCCTGAACAAGAGTATCAATAACAGAATCTGAGAACCCTCGCTTCGATAAAATCAAGCGTTCAATCTCCAAGCAGTCAGCTGGAGTGAAACCAGATTCGGATGTTCGAACGGACCCAGAACAAGAAGGTCTCGTCTCAAAGGTAGCTTCCAAGGTGGAGCCGATGACATATTCACCAGATCTGCATACCAAGTCCTGCGTGGCCACGCAGGAGCTATCAAGATCACCGACGCCCTCTCCTGATTGATCCTGGCTACCAGCCTGGGGATGAGAGGAAACGGCGGGAACACATAAGCTAGTTTGAAGGTCCAAGGTGCTACTAGTGCATCCACTAGAGCCGCCTTGGGATCCCTGGATCTGGACCCGTAGCAAGGAACTTTGAAGTTCTGACGAGAGGCCATCAGATCCATGTCTGGAATGCCCCACAGCTGAGTGACTTGGGCAAAGATTTCCGGATGGAGTTCCCACTCCCCCGGATGCAATGTCTGACGACTCAGAAAATCCGCTTCCCAATTTTCCACTCCTGGGATGTGGATAGCAGACAGGTGGCAGGAGTGAGACTCCGCCCATAGAATGATTTTGGTCACTTCTTCCATCGCTAGGGAACTCCTTGTTCCCCCCTGATGGTTGATGTACGCAACAGTTGTCATGTTGTCTGATTGAAACCGTATGAACTTGGCCCTCGCTAGCTGAGGCCAAGCCTTGAGAGCATTGAATATCGCTCTCAGTTCCAGAATATTTATCGGTAGAAGAGATTCTTCCCGAGACCAAAGACCCTGAGCTTTCAGGGATCCCCAGACCGCGCCCCAGCCCATCAGACTGGCGTCGGTCGTGACAATGACCCACTCTGGTCTGCGGAATGTCATCCCTTGTGACAGGTTGTCCAGGGACAGCCACCAACGGAGTGAGTCTCTGGTCCTCTGATTTACTTGTATCTTCGGAGACAAGTCTGTATAGTCCCCATTCCACTGACTGAGCATGCACAGTTGTAATGGTCTTAGATGAATGCGCGCAAAAGGAACTATGTCCATTGCCGCTACCATCAACCCGATCACTTCCATGCACTGAGCTATGGAAGGAAGAGGAACGGAATGAAGTATCCGACAAGAGTCTAGAAGCTTTGTTTTTCTGGCCTCTGTCAGAAAAATCCTCATTTCTAAGGAGTCTATTATTGTTCCCAAGAAGGGAACCCTTGTTGACGGGGATAGAGAACTCTTTTCCACGTTCACTTTCCATCCGTGAGATCTGAGAAAGGCCAGGACAATGTCCGTGTGAGCCTTTGCTTGAGGAAGGGACGACGCTTGAATCAGAATGTCGTCCAAGTAAGGTACTACAGCAATGCCCCTTGGTCTTAGCACAGCTAGAAGGGACCCTAGTACCTTTGTGAAAATCCTTGGAGCAGTGGCTAATCCGAAAGGAAGCGCCACGAACTGGTAATGTTTGTCCAGGAATGCGAACCTTAGGAACCGATGATGTTCCTTGTGGATAGGAATATGTAGATACGCATCCTTTAAATCCACCGTGGTCATGAATTGACCTTCCTGGATGGAAGGAAGAATAGTTCGAATGGTTTCCATCTTGAACGATGGAACCTTGAGAAACTTGTTTAAGATCTTGAGATCTAAGATTGGTCTGAACGTTCCCTCTTTTTTGGGAACTATGAACAGATTGGAGTAGAACCGCATCCCTTGTTCTCTTAATGGAACAGGATGAATCACTCCCATTTTTAACAGGTCTTCTACACAATGTAAGAATGCCTGTCCTTTTATGTGGTCTGAAGACAACTGAGACCTGTGGAACCTCCCCCTTGGGGGAAGTCCCTTGAATTCCAGAAGATAACCTTGGGAGACTATTTCTAGCGCCCAAGGATCCAGAACATCTCTTGCCCAAGCCTGAGCGAAGAGAGAGAGTCTGCCCCCCACCAGATCCGGTCCCGGATCGGGGGCCAACATTTCATGCTGTCTTGGTAGCAGTGGCAGGTTTCTTGGCCTGCTTTCCCTTGTTCCAGCCTTGCATTGGTCTCCAAGCTGGCTTGGCTTGAGAAGTATTACCCTCTTGCTTAGAGGACGTAGCACCTTGGGCTGGTCCGTTTCTACGAAAGGGACGAAAATTAGGTTTATTTTTTGCCTTGAAAGGCCGATCCTGAGGAAGGGCGTGGCCCTTACCCCCAGTGATATCAGAGATAATCTCTTTCAAGTCAGGGCCAAACAGCGTTTTCCCCTTGAAAGGAATGTTAAGTAGCTTGTTCTTGGAAGACGCAACAGCCGACCAAGATTTCAACCAAAGCGCTCTGCGCGCCACAATAGCAAACCCAGAATTCTTAGCCGCTAACCTAGCCAATTGCAAAGTGGCGTCTAGGGTGAAAGAATTAGCCAATTTGAGAGCATTGATTCTGTCCATAATCTCCTCCAAAGGAGGAGAATCACTATCGACCGCTCTTATCAGATCATCGAACCAGAAACATGCGGCTGTAGCGACAGGGACAATGCATGAAATTGGTTGTAGAAGGTAACCTTGCTGAACAAACATTTTTTTAAGCAAACCTTCTAATTTTTTATCCATAGGATCTTTGAAAGCACAACTATCCTCTATGGGTATAGTGGTGCGTTTGTTTAAAGTGGAAACCGCTCCCTCGACCTTGGGGACTGTCTGCCATAAGTCCTTTCTGGGGTCGACCATAGGAAACAATTTTTTAAATATGGGGGGAGGGACGAAAGGAATACCGGGCCTTTCCCATTCTTTATTAACAATGTCCGCCACCCGCTTGGGTATAGGAAAAGCTTCTGGGAGCCCCGGCACCTCTAGGAACTTGTCCATTTTACAAAGTTTCTCTGGGATGACCAACTTGTCACAATCATCCAGAGTGGATAATACCTCCTTAAGCAGAATGCGGAGATGTTCCAACTTAAATTTAAATGCAATCACATCAGGTTCAGCCTGTTGAGAAATGTTCCCTGAATCAGTAATTTCTCCCTCAGATAAAACCTCCCTGGCCCCATCAGACTGGGTTAGGGGCCCTTCAGAAATATTATTATCAGCGTTGTCATGCTCTTCAGTATCTAAAACAGAGCAGCCGCGCTTACGCTGATAAGTGTTCATTTTGGCTAAAATGTTTTTGACAGAATTATCCATTACAGCCGTTAATTGTTGCATAGTAAGGAGTATTGGCGCGCTAGATGTACTAGGGGCCTCCTGAGTGGGCAAGACTCGTGTAGACGAAGGAGGGAATGATGCAGTACCATGCTTACTCCCCTCACTTGAGGAATCATCTTGGGCATCATTGTCATTATCACATAAATCACATTTATTTAAATGAATAGGAATTCTGGCTTCCCCACATTCAGAACACAGTCTATCTGGTAGTTCAGACATGTTAAACAGGCATAAACTTGATAACAAAGTACAAAAAACGTTTTAAAATAAAACCGTTACTGTCACTTTAAATTTTAAACTGAAACACACTTTATTACTGCAATTGCGAAAAAACATGAAGGAATTGTTCAAAATTCACCAAATTTTCACCACAGTGTCTTAAAGCCTTAAAAGTATTGCACACCAAATTTGGAAGCTTTAACCCTTAAAATAACGGAACCGGAGCCGTTTTGAACTTTAACCCCTTTACAGTCCCTGGTATCTGCTTTGCTGAGACCCAACCAAGCCCAAAGGGGAATACGATACCAAATGACGCCTTCAGAAAGTCTTTTCTAAGTATCAGAGCTCCTCTCACATGCGACTGCATGCCATGCCTCTCAAAAACAAGTGCGCAACACCGGCGCGAAAATGAGGCTCTGCTTATGCTTTGGGAAAGCCCCTAAAGAATAAGGTGTCTAAACCAGTGCCTGCCGATATTATTATATCAAAATACCCAGATAAAATGATTCCTCAAGGCTAAATATGTGTTAATAATGAATCGATTTAGCCCAAAAAAAGTCTACAGTTTTAATAAGCCCTTGTGAAGCCCTTATTTACGATCGTAATAAACATGGCTTACCGGATCCCATAGGGAAAATGACAGCTTCCAGCATTACATCGTCTTGTTAGAATGTGTCATACCTCAAGCAGCAAGAGACTGCACACTGTTCCCCCAACTGAAGTTAATTGCTCTCAACAGTCCTGTGTGGAACAGCCATGGATTTTAGTGACGGTTGCTAAAATCATTTTCCTCATACAAACAGAAATCTTCATCTCTTTTCTGTTTCTGAGAAAATAGTACATACCAGCACTATTTCAAAATAACAAACTCTTGATTGAATAATAAAAACTACAGTTAAACACTAAAAAACTCTAAGCCATCTCCGTGGAGATGTTGCCTGTACAACGGCAAAGAGAATGACTGGGGTAGGCGGAGCCTAGGAGGGATCATGTGACCAGCTTTGCTGGGCTCTTTGCCATTTCCTGTTGGGGAAGAGAATATCCCACAAGTAAGGATGACGCCGTGGACCGGACACACCTATGTTGGAGAAAAGAATGCGCACATATCCTGAACTAGTAATTGGTGCCTGCATACATTTGTCTCTTTTAATTGGATAACTAGATGTGTAGTGCAAAGCTCTTCCTTCAGCAAAGTATAATAAGAGAATGAACCGAGTTTGATTATAGAAGTAAATTGGAAAGTTGTTTAAAATTGTATGCTCAATCCAACCCATGAAATAAAATGTTTGGGTTCCCTATACCTTTAAGTATAATACACAAAGCAACTTAAACGGCGATAAAAGTCAGAACTAAAGTTACATGATTTAAGTAGAACATGAAATAATGAAAGAAAGAGAAATTATATTGTCTAGGAGAGTGGGGGGCAGATGCATCAACACCTTGTTTGCCGCAGTTATTTTTTAACAGACAAACTCACAATTTGCCTTACATGGAAGAGCCAATCCAGACTTGTTACTGTACTAGACACAGTTAGCCAAGGTCAATATGTTACTCAAATCTTTATTGTTTATCTCTGCTGAGGCCAGTGTTTAAGCACTATGTAGCAAAAGGGTGTTCATCAGTGATACACATGCAACCTGTAGAGGGAGCCTTAGGGTGCAGCAGCTCCAGACACTCTATGGTAAAACACTGTAGTAAATGGCAATTCAATATAAAGCTATATAACAATCAAAGGTGGTATAACATATTGTACTACCATGTCTCACACTGGTACACTAAGTGTAGGTGCGCTTAGAGGGTTATATCTAGGGATGCATGTTTGGGTAACTTACTAAAAAGCTTTTTAACATTACCTTGATAATAGAGGACTAAACTCCAGATAGTGTAAATTAGTGTTACTTTGAAAGACTGTGGCAAATGTATCCAAGATATTCTCAGAGTACCCTAGAGCAGGGATGGCAAACCTATAGCATAGCAGGCATTTAGAGGCATCTCTGTTGGCATGTGGGCCATAAGTTGCTACTAATTGATCATATTTTAAATTGGTCTTATTTATTATATATATTTTTTTCAAAGTTTAATTTTGCCAAAGTGCATTTATTCTTTACTGAAACAAGGAAAAGAAAGGCGCAACTCGACTCTTGACAACTTACAAACGTTAAAATAAGTAAAAGCAGTAATAAAACCAATGCGGTAAGGTCAATGCAATCTCTCCGGTACTCGCTGGAATATGGAAGTTCCCAACGAATCCTCTACACCACAGCCGTTGAAAACCGAGTCTGGAAACAGGCACAAGGGATACCACAGAGCAGGTCCGGTAGATGTAGGTTAGCTATTATTATTATCATCATCAGGTATTTGTAGAGCGCTAACAGGTTCCGCAGCGCTATGAACATAGGTGGTATATAAAAAACTATTACAGGGATCAAATGGGTAGAGGGTCCTCCCGAGAGTTGCACTGTTGTAGTCGGCTCTTATGAAGGTGGACTACAGCTGGGCTCATAGGCTTACATGCTATGGGGTTTAAGGGGATAGCAGTGGAGATAGGAAGGTTAGTGTAGGTTGTATGCATCCCTGAATAGTAGAGTCTTCAGGGAGCACTTGAAGCTTTTAAAACTAGGGGAGAGTCTTGTGGAGCGAAGGCAGAGAGTTCCATTAGATGGGAACCAGTCTGGAGAAATCTTGTAAACGGGAATGTGAGGAGGTAACAAGAGAGAAGGAGAGTAGGAGATCATGAGCGAAGGGGTCGGGAGGGAGAGTATCTGGAGACAAGGTCTGAGATGTAGGGGGGAGCAATGCAATTGAGGGCCTTGTGAGTCAGAGTGAGAATTTTGTGTTTAATCCTGGAGGCAAGAGGAAGCCATTGAAGGGATTCACAGAGAGGTGCGGCAGATAAAGAGCGACGTGTAAGGAAGATGAGTCTGGCAGAGGCATTCATTATGGATTTTAAAGGAGCTAGGCGACAGCTAGGGAGACCAGAGAGGATGGAGTTGTAGTAGTTGAGGTGGGAAAGGATGAGACAGTGGATTCAAATCTTAGTTGTGTCTTGTGTAAGGAAATGTCTGATTTTAGCGATGTTTTTAAGGTGGAAGCCGCAGGCTTTAGCCAAGGACTGAATGTGAGGAGTGAAAGAAAGATCTGAGTCAAGTGGGACCCCAAGACATTGGGCATGTGAGGTTGGGGTAATGATGGAGTTATCAACAGTTATAGAGACATGGGGGGTGGGGATTTTGGAAGAAGGGTGGAAAATAAGGAGCTCAGTTTTGGAGAGATTTAGCTTGAGGTAGTGAGAGGACATACAAGATGAGATATGAGAGAGACAGTTAGTGACACGGGTTAGCAAGGAAGGACATAGTTCTGGTGCAGAGAGGTAGACTTGGGTATCGTCGGCATACAAATCATAGTGAAACCCGTGGGACTTTTTTTTAAGGAACCTAATGAGCTCTATGCGTTTCATCTGTATAGAATCAGAATCTTTCAAGAGTCCATGTTTGCAAATGCCCCAACCGTCTATTTAAAAGGGCCAATGCAAATTCACTATTGGGAGTGGACCAATCCCAATCTAGGTCACACCCCTCGCTCATTGCACATATTGTTGAAATGGAAAATGTGAATAATAACACTGTTGAGCGAATGCCATATACAAATGACTATTGCAAAAAAATAAATAAAAAATACAACATTCAAGAGATACATTTCATATTGTTTTAACTCGTGATGTCAATCAATGTGCTTATGTTTGATCGTGACAGGCAAGAAATATATATGTGTGCACTAGTGTAAACCAGTATTATACTATATTATAATTGCGCCTTGCTGTCCATCACAAGTGCACATTTGCAAACATGGACTCTTGAAAAAGTCTGATTGTATACAGACGAAACGTGTAGAGCTTACCTACATATACCGGACCTGCTCTGTCTGGTAGACTCGGGTTTTAATGGCTGTGGTGAAGAGGGTTCGTTGAGAACTTCCATATTCCAGCAAGTACCGGAGAGATTGCATTGACCTTACTGCATTGGTTTTATTACTGCTTTGACTTATTTTAACGTTTGTAAGTTGCCATTTGTTATATGTGCGCCTACTCCACACTAAATTATTCACACCTGAGTCGGATCGTGCCTGTCTTTTCATTGTTTCCATATTAATCTTACCCGGTAGTTCCAGAAAAATACCCACTTCTATCACGGGCTGCAGGCGACTCCCACAAACTATCTTTTCAGGCAATCACGTTCACTTGGAATCATGTTCTAAGTGCATTACATTTTGTGTGTATAGGTCCTCAGAGATTCTGGCATAATCCATTGGGGAAAACAGGCTACTCATCAAACTTCACTTCTGACTGCTAGCGCTGGTATCATTGTTTTGCATTTATTCTTTGCTTAAGTACCCTTATCTGTGTCTATTATACCTACCTGTGTAGCTTTTATTAAAAAAAAATAAAAAAAAACACTGTATTCAGGTTTACTTGCAGTCTTGGCACTTTAAGATAAATAAGTAGCTTTTGTGTTGCAGTTTGGGCACTCAGGCTCAAAAGGGTTCACTATTACTGCCCTAGAGAAACCCACATAGAATTATAATAAACGTGTTATTACAGGTGACACATAGACCAAAACCATCAACAAGTAACAGTAAAACAGCTCACTGTACATAATTACCGTTATCTCATCTGTACCAGAAAAGGCTCCAAAACACTTAAAGAATACTCATTTCATAACTCATATTAATGTTTAGGAAGAAGTCAGTCTTGGATAACTAATATCCATAATTTTGAAGACATCTGACGTGTCTTGTACAGATATTAGGAAGCTCAGACAAGATTCCAACTTTCCAAGTCAGTGGAACTCCTGTGGAGAAATGTTTTAATACAACCACAAACGTCCCCCATGCCTGTCCTGCCACACTGAAGTGCTTCTGCTGACCTGCAACAGTTCCCAGTATAATAAATTGCCTGACTTAGTTGATCAAAAACACACACGAGTCAAGTAAGACCTCTAATGTCTCTAGCATCTCATTCACCAGTTCCTTCTGTTGTAGTTCTTCCAGGTTTTGGGGGAATTTAAGCCACCACTCATAGAGGCTGCTGTAAACTATAAATTCCAGATGTTCTCTCAGTGCTCAGCTGGCTGTGGCACAGCACCACCCCTGTGAGCCGATCCCACTGTCTCAATCCCAGTCCTGAGTTTTCTATGGAAGCCCTTCTGGGAACACAATTCTCCACTGTAATCTCTTCATCTTATCTTAAATTTTCAGTCACTACATTAGAACCTTTTTGAGGCGTTGAGCCTTCCAACAAGGTACAGAGCTTCACCTCAAACTCCTTTACCTCTTGTAAAGCTGCACACAATCCCTCTATCTTTAATTGAGAGGCAAATTAGGCAAATTATATGTTTGATCAGTGATACATAAACTTTCTACCTGAATTGTTCAGAGGTAGTGGTGCTAAAGACCTTCTTTTAAGTAATCTAGACTGGAACCGGAAGCAAAACGTGTTGATACACCTATCTCTTGATACAGAATTTCTTCCCAAAACAAAACGAGTAGATATGAATGCTGGAAGCTTTGAGATATTAATTGGAATGTAAAGACCCTTTATGCTGTAATCTAACACGTCATTGTCAGGGCACAGTCCCTTGTCTTTGATTTCAATAAACACGGATATCAATGAGCCCTGAGGATAGAGCTGTATAGTTGAATAGTTAATGCTATATCCCTGTAGATTGCAAGCTCTCTTAAACAGCACCCCTCTAGTATTAATTTTAATTGTTTAGTTCGTTTTATGAGTTGAAGCAAAGCCATTTATGCCTGAGGAAACGGTCCTTTACGGACTGAGAAACGCGTAGCAATTAAATACTTGTTTTTAGACAGACCCGGTTTTCTCTGCCTTTTTAATATTACCACAGTTTGCAGTGGTTATACCCAGTTTGGTTTTTATCCCTTTGTTCTATACACTGATATTGGAAACTCGTTTGGAAACAAGGCTGATCGTGTGAGCAGCTACCCTTTTGGGATAAACAACACAGCCCTTTGGACTTCCACAGTGGCGATCCGGCTCACCAGACGACACACAGCCGACTCCATCTACCTCATCTGACCCACCCACAGGTCTCCCGGGTGAGACCCCCAGCGTACTGACTGCTGGTCCTGAATGTCAGCCTACCTGTATGCACCCAGTTGGTTCTAGGTGCCACTCCACTTGTGAGTAGATTTTATTATAACTACTGTTTTCCAGTTTTCCAAACTGATTCACACTATGTTGGCGCCCCTTGTTTTTCTATCCTCCTAAACACGGATATCAATGAGCCCTGAGGATAGAGCTGTATAGTTGAATGGTTAATGCTATATCCCTGTAGATTGCAAGCTCTCTTGAACAGCACTCTACCCCTCTAGTATTAATTTTAATTGTTTAGTTCGTTTTATGAGTTGAAGCAAAGCCATTTTCTACCCAGTGCTACAAAATTAGAGAGCATTTTCCAAATAAATGATAATCTACCCAACAGCAGACTAAACAATTAACCTAATATCACAATGGTGGAAATGGGACTTGGTATGCATTAGAAATGTTTGGTGTTACCATAGCAACAGGTGCATTTGTATTATTATTAAATCAGATTGAAGAACTGCTACAGATGTTTTCAAGGGGAAAAGATCATTATAGAAAATAGCATTATTTAGCTTAACACTGCTCTGTGTAACAGCCCGAAGAGTCAAATGTAAAAAAAAAAAACATTTTCCGTTTTACTTGAAGATTTTGTGCTTCTTTGCCACCTAGCTTAAAGGGACATATGTCACTTCATATTAGTATCAATAACGTACTGTGTCCAACAAACAAAGCCAAGAAGAAAAAAATGAAAGACTGAAATTATTTAAACTGAATACAGTATTTTAGAATATTTTTGCTTATTTTCAGTCTACTGTAGTAGTGTTATTTGATCCTGTAAGCCCTGTAGGTAGGTAGTATTTGTCACGAATAAGCACCATTGACCTACATTCAATAAAACCTGTTCTTGATACTAGTATCTTGCTGAACAAAACACGCACTAATTTTGCCACTAAAAATTGCGTAATTTTGTAACTGCCCCTCATTACAGATAGTTCTAATCTATTAGTCAAAGGAGACGTTTTTCTCTCAACGGTTCACTTCTCGATAGGACTAGTGCCATTGTCCAGGATACTGCCATTGGGAAACCATCTTCACAACCCTACTAAACAAATAATAATGAAAAAAATAATCCTCCCTATATAAAACAATCCACTTTAACGTATGCACAAATGAAAACTTAAAAACAGTTAAAGAAAAATAAAAGACTGAAAAGACAAAAATTCTCAGCTTTGAAATAAAGAGATGCGACCGGAAAGCGAGTTACATCACAAGGGCAATCTTGGCTTTTTAAATTCTTCATTGAGAAGTGGGTATAAGTGAAAAAACTAAATTTATGCTTACCTGATCAATTTATTTCTTTCCAGATATGGAGAGTCCACAACGTCATTCAATTACTAGTGGGAATCTCACTCCTGGCCAGCAGGAGGAGGCAAAGAGCACCACAGCAAAGCTGTTAAGTGTCACTCCCCTACACATAATCCCAAGTCATGTGACCGAAGGGAAATGGAAAAAGGAATAACACAAAAGGTGTAGAGGTGCCTGAGATTTAGTAAAAAATAACTGTCTTAAGAAAGGGCGGGGTCGTGGACGTTCCATATTAAGAAATAAATACATTTATCAGGTAAGCATACATTTTGTTTTCTTTCCTAAGATATGGAGAGTCCACAATGTCATTCAATTACTAGTGGGAACCAATACCCAAGCTAGAGGACACAGAATGAATAGGGAGGGAGAACAAGACAGGCAGACTTAAACAGAAGGCACCACCGCTTGAAGAACCTTTCTCCTAAAATAAGCCTCAGCCGAGGCAAAAGTATCAAATTTGGAAAAAGTATGCAGAGAGGACTAAGTTGCAGCCTTGCAAATCTGTTCCACAGAAGCTTCATTTTTGAAAGCCCAAGTAGAGGAGACAGCCCTAGTGGAATGAGCTGTAATTCTCTCAGGAGGCTGCAGTCCAGCAGTCTCATAAGCAAAACGAATTATACTTCTCAACCAGAGGGAAAGAGAAATAGCAGTAGCCTTTTGACCTTTACGTTTACCAGAAAACAAACAAACAGGACAGAAGACTGGTGAAAATCCTTAGTCGCCTGTAGGTAGAATTTTAGAGCACGCACAACATCCAAGGAGGAGGATTGGGACAGAGAGAAGGAACAACAATTTCCTGATTAATATTCCAATCCGAAACCACTTAAGGAACGAACCACAATTTAGTACAAAGAACCACCTTATTCACATGAAAAATAAGGTAGGCGATTCACACTGCAAAGCCGAGAGTTCTGAAACTCTCAGAGCAGAAGAAATAGCAATAAGAAACAAAACCTTCCAAGATAACAGCTTAATATATATGGAATGCATTGGCTCAAACAGAGCCAGCTGCAAACCTTTAAGAACAAGGTTAAGGCTCCAAGGAGAAGCAACAGGTTTAAACACAGGCCTGATTCTGACCAGGGCCTGACAAAAAGATTGAACATCTGGCACCTCTGCCAGACGCTTATGTAAAAGAATAGATAAAGCAGAAATCTGACCTTTCAGAGAACTGACAACCCTTTCTCCAGACCTTCCTGGAGAAAGGACAAAATCCTAGGAATCCTGACCCTACTCCAGGAGTAGCCTTTGGATTCACACCAATAAAGGTATTTACGCCACACCTTTTGGTAAATTTTACGAGTAACAGGCTTGCGAGCCTGCAGCATGGTCTCAATGACCGACTCAGAAAACCCACGTTTAGCCAGAACTAAGCGTTCAATCTCCAAGCAGTCAGCTTCAGAGAAACGAGATTTGGATGGAGGAATGAACCCTGTGTTAGAAGTTCCTTCCTCAGAGGCAACCTCCAAGGTGGAAAAGAAGACATCTTCACTAGGTCTGCATACCAGATCCTGCAAGGCCATGCAGGGGCTATAAGAATTACCAACGCTATCTCCTGTTTGATACGAGCAATGACTCATGGAAGAAGCGCTAACGGAGGAAACAGATGCTAGACTGAACACCCAAGCAACCGCCAGAGCATCTATCAGAGCTGCCTGCGGATCTCTTGATCTTGAACCGCACCTTGGAAGATTGGTGTTCTGCCGAGACGCCATCAGATCCAACTCCGGCACCCCCCATTTGAGGGTTAACCTGGAGAACACCTCTGGATGGATAGCCCACTCCCCGGGATGAAATGTCTGTCTGCTCAGGAAATCCACTTCCCAGTTGTCCACTCCTGGGAAGTGGATGGCAGATAGACAACAATTGTGATCTTCCGCCCACTGAATAATCAGTGCCACCTCCCTCATGTCTAAGGAACTTAGAGTTCCTCCCTTGTAGTTGATGTAAGCCACTAAGGTGATGTTGTCCGACTGGAACCTGGCTAAGGAAAATTGAGGCCAAGCCATCAAAGCATTGTAAATTGCTCTCAACTCCAAGATGTTTAGAGTTCATAGTCCCTGCGCCTTTAACGAGTCCCAGACTGCTGTCCGTGGTCACGATCACCCAGGAAGGTCTCCGGAAGCATGTATCCTGAGACCAATGCGCCAGAGAAAGCTACCACGGTTGAGAGTCTCTTGTCGACTGGTCTAAATCTATCCTCTGAGATAGATCCGAATGGCTTCCGTTCCATTGTCTGAGCATGCATAATTGCAGAGCTCTCAAATGGAATCGATCAAAGGGAATGATGTCCATGGTAGTGACCATTAGACCAATTACCTCCATACATTGAGCCACTGATGGCCGAACAGTAGACTGTAGAGAGAAGCAAGATGAGAGAATTTTGGATTTTCATAGATAGGGAATCTATTATGGTCCCTAAGAAAACCACCCTTCTAGCTGGAACAAGGGAACTCTTTAGATTCACTTTCCATCTGTTGGAACGTAGACAAGACAACAAAATCTCTGTATGAGAGTTTGCTTGTTGAAAAGATGGAGCCTGAACTAATATGTCGTCCAGGTAGGGCGCCACTGCAATTCCAAGACCTGACCACTGCCAAGAGAGCCCATGGAACCTTTGAAAAAATTCTGGGAGCTGTGGCAAGGCCAAACAGAAGAGCCACAAACTGAAAATGCTTGTCTAGAAAAGTGAATCTCATGAATTTGTGATGATCCCTGTGGATGGGAACATGAAGATACGCATCCTTCAGATCTATGGTTGTCATGAACTGACCATCTTGGACCAAAGGAAGAATGGAACGAATGGTTTACATTTTGAAGTAGAGTACCCTGAGAAATTTGTTGAGACGCTTTAGGTCTAAAATGGGTCAACAAGTTCCCTCTTTTTTGGGAACCACAAACAGATTTGAATAAAATCTTAGACCCTGTTCCCTTACTGGAACAATCACTCCCAGGGAGGAAAGGTCCTGAACGCAGTTCAAGAATGCCTCTCTTTATACTTGGTCTGCAGATAATCTTGAGAGGTGGAATCTGCCTCTAGGAGGGAAAGTTTTTAATTCTATATTGTAACCCTGAGATACTATGTCCACAGCCCAGGAATCTGGGACATCTCATATCCATGTTTGACAAAACAGGAAAAATCTGCCCCCCCCCTTGATCCGATCCTGGATCGGGGGTCGACCCTTCATGCTGACAGACTCAGCTGAGGGTTTCTTTGAATGCTTCCCCTTATTTCAAGACTGATTGGGCTTCCAAGAAGACTTGGACTGCTCATGCTTGGAAGAGGGAGAGGAAGACTTTTGACCTTTGAAGTTACAAAAGGAACAAAAATTACTTTGACGTCCCTTAGGTCTATTCTTCTAGTCTTGTGATAGAAAAGACCCTTTTCCACACGTAATATCAGAAAATATTTCAGCCAGACCAGGTCCAAACAAGGTCTTACCCTTGTAAGGAAGTGCCAGAAGCTTGGACTTAGAAGTAACATCAGCTGACCAAGATTTTAGCCACAAAGCCCTGCGGGCTAGGACACTGAAGCCAGACATCTTGGCTCCAAATCTAATAATTTGCATGTTAGCATCAGAAATAAAGGAATTGGCTAGTTTGAGAGCCTTAATCCTATCTTGTATCTCCACCAATGGAGTCTCTACTAAAATAAATTCAGACAAGGCGTTGCACCAATAAGATGCCACACTTGCTACAGTGGCAATAGAAACTGCAGGTTGTCATTGAAGACCTTGATGAACATACATCTTTTTCAAATAAGCCTCCAGCTTCTTGTCCATGGGATCCTTAAAAGAGCAACTATCCTCTATAGGAATCGTAGTTCTCTTAGCCAGAGTAGAAATAGCCCCTTCTACTTTAGGCACCGTGCGCCATGAATCTTTAATGGATTCAGCAACAGGAAACATCTTAATACAGACGAGAGACGGGGGGAAAGGTATCCCTGACTTCTCCCATTCCTGTGAAATAATCTCCGTCACACGGTCTGGAACAGGAAAAACTTCCACAGAGGAACGAACATCATAGTATTTATTACGTTTACTAGACTTCTTAGGTTTGACAACGACAAAAGCATCAGAGTCGTCCAAAGTAGCCAATACCTCCTTTAACAATACACAAAGGTGTTCAAGCTTAAATCTGAAGTTTACTTCAGTATCAGAAGAAGGAATTATATTGTCCGAATCTGAGATTTCACCCTCAGAGGCTAACGACGTATCCTCCTCATCAGATTTATAGGGGAGGGCAACCTGCGAAGTAGAAGGTGGAACAGCAACCTTACTATCTGAGTGCCTAATTTTCCTCTTGCATTTTCACAGCATAGGAAAAGCAGATAATGCTGCAGATACCGCAGAAGATACATGTGCAGCAAAATCTGCAGGGAAATTAACTTCTCCAGGAGGCTGAGAGGAACTGCAGGACACCGTATGTGACACCATTGAGGCTTGGGACGTTTGAGGAGAAAGCTGTGGCATTGCCCGAACAGCATCATCCTGAGAGACATTGGGCGCAGGGGGCAACAACTTATCTTTACATTGAACAGTTCTAGCTAAGCATGCAGTACAGAATTGAATAGGCAAAACAATTTGTATCTCTAAACATAATAAGCATTTGTCACAAGAACCTTGTTCCATGTCCATTATAGCTTAAGGAATTTTTCCCCAAAAATAAATGGAGTTAACAAAAAAGTACTTATAAATTAAGGCTACTGTCACTTTAAGTATACTTCCCTCAGAGTAATACACGCTATTTAGCAGAATTGCGTAATACCAAAAAAACAAACTAAGTACCTCTACACCTCAGTTATGTGCTGAAATGCCTACCTGACCTCTGGAATAAATCCGACACCGGCAAATGACAAGGCGCTCTCCTGCTGATTGAGTGATCACCGGAGATGCCGGAACAAGAAGGCACCGTTCCGCACTGAGGTTGAAAGCAGAAGATGCTGAAATCACATGACCAGCCTACAAGAAACTGCGCACCAAAAATAAAAGCGTACGTTTCTAAAGGCTGTCATAGTGCAAAACCGCTCCTGCTGATCGCAACAAAAACAGAAGCCCAAATTAAATCTGAATAAAGAATGTATGCGAGCCACAAATAAGTCATTAGCATTAGCAGTTATTCTTTCCACACCCATAGAAGAGATTAACCACATAGTCTCCATGTCACATCAAAAAGTGCCTGCATCCTGCCTAATGAAATCCTATAAAAAGGATTTGTTTGTCCCATATAAAATCTGCAGCCCTTCTTTTGTTTAAAATCTTCTTAAGTGCAAGTCCCCAGTACCTAGAAGACAAAAGCACTTACCTGCAGTCTAGTTGTCCGGCAGGGAGACAGCTTACAAGGCGTGAAAGGACACATACTCCTTACAGAGACCTGTAGAAAAATTAGGAACAGAGTAACCAACTCTGGCTTTCTATAACTAGGGCAGCAATAGGTTAGGAAACAAAGTAAGGACTACCTCACAACTTCCAAACTGCTTAAAAGCCACCATTACTCTACTGAAGAGATTAACGTGGACTCAGCTAAACCCAAATCCTTGCTTGCAGGGAAAAGTACCCAAAAAAGGAATTCAATTCTTTAGACACCAAACTTTACCTCCTCCATTGACAGAGGCAAAGAGAATGACTTGTGGGAACAGATGAAGAGGCGCCTCATAAAACAATATCGTCTGTACAGAGGATGCAGGCAGGACACAAAACAAGCCCAGGATGACAGGTACTCACATGGAGAGCGGCATTAGAATGGTGTCTAACCAAACAGGCCGCACCTCAAAAAGTCACCCGACAGACTACCACGTCATCCAGCCCAACCACGAGGGGATCGATCAGCAATCAGCAATCAGGAGTCCCATATGCTTCCTACGTGCCACAGCGTATAGTGGTATATCCCACTTAATGGAGCAGGCCAGGTTGTCGACCTCCGTGATTGTAGATAGGAGTGGTGGTGAAAGAAATAAAATAGCGTGTAGCAAGTACTGTCAAAATTTAGGCCAGGAGTGATATTCCCACTAGTAATTGAATGACGTTGTGGACTATCCATATTTTAGGAAAGAAATCTGGACTACACTTACAAAACACACCAGAACACCTATGGTCATCCCATAGTTGGTGTGAGATTGCCGAGTCAGATTTTGTTCTATACAGCGAGTACTTTACCAAAACAAGATAGACATATGAGTAATTAATAATTACACCAATTTAAAGACACAAAGTGCTGTAATAGTGATTATTGTTTTTCTGAGGTGCTATTGAGAGATCATGAATTGGGGTACTTAAAAGGCCATTACAGTGTGCACAAATAGACACATAGAAACACACATAGGTTCACATATAGACACACACGCAGAAAAACACATAAGGGTCTATCTATAGAGCTCCGAAAGGACCACTGCTCCATAACCTGTCTGCCTGCTCTGAGCAGGCGGACAGACATAGCCGCAATTCAACCCGATCGACATCCCCCTGCTGGCGGCCCATTGGCCGCGAGTCTGCAGGGGGCAGCGTTGCACCAGCAGCTCTTGTTAGCTGCTGGTGCAATGCTGAATATGGAAAGCATATTGCTCTCCGTATTCAGCGAGATCTGGCGGACCTGAACCGCACTGTCGGATCAGGTCCGCCAGACCTTGTTAAATAGAGGCCATAGGCTCTCATATAGACACACACGCAGGCACATACACACAAACATACAAGCCCATAGACACACATACACATACATGCACAGACACACACAAGCACATACACACATATACATGCGCATAGACACACATTTACACAGGCACAGACACAGACACGTACACACACAGTCAGACACACACATACATGAGCATAGACACACACACCCACACAAACACAGGCAGACACATACACACACATATACACATGAACACATTCAGATACATACATACACATGCACATACACACAAACATACAAGTGCATAGACAAACGCACATACTTGCGCATAGAGACACACGGACACACAGGCAGACACATACGCAGGCACACACACACACAAGCAGACACATACGCACGCATACACATGCACAAACACACAGGCAGACACATACACACACAAGCACATAGACACACACACTTGCACAGGCAGACATGAATACACACAGGCACACATATACTTGCACATAGACACACGCAAACACACAGTCAGACGTATACACACACATACATGAGCATAGACAGACACACAAACACATTCAGATACATACATACACATGCACACACACAGGCAGACACATACACACAAATACACACATACATGCACAAACACACACAAGCATAGAAGCACACACATACATACACGTATATATAAGAGTACGCCTAGCCAAAATTAATTTCATACAGAGACATTGCTTTATCATAACAAAATGACAAAACAGACATGCCAATATTAAACATTTACACTCACAGACAAGAATATATATATGTATTTATTTACATAAATGCTTGACAAGCAATTATCTACATCATGTTGAGGGGGATATTATTTATTTATATTAGCTATAGCGCAAGAACAAGAGAACAAAATAAGGACACCTCTTAGCTACAAGGCTTTGTCAGGTGTTGAGCTGTACTCGCTATATCATCAAAGGGTCAACACAAAAAGTGTCACATTACTGAAAAATACTCTGGCAAGGGAGCGGCGCGAGGAACATTTCAGTATCACTGACAAGATTAAAAGTGTATAATATGCACGTCTGCAGCTCTCGCACCAATTAAGCTTTTGACAGGTTTAATTTCAGAGGAGTCTATTGTTTCATGGAATCTGTTCTGGTTCAGTGACTAGGAATCTGTTTATTTAATTAAAACTTTACTGTAACCCTTTAGCTGCCACCGAGAGGCTGACAACGTGCGCATTTTTAATGGGTGCACAACCCGGCTGATTTTAGTGACCAGCCAGCTAGAATTTTGGCCAACATTAAAGGGACAGTCAAGTCAAAATTAAACTTTCATGATTCAGATAGAGTATACAATTTTAAACAACTTTCCAGTTCACTTCCATCAGCTAAATGTGCACAATCTTTTTATATACACACTTTCTGAGGCACCCAATCCTACTGAGCATGTGCAAGAGTCACAGCATATATATGTAAAAGCATTTTGTTATTGGCTGATGGCTGCCACATGATGCATTAGGAAGGAAAATGTAACTAACTCACATTTGTCAGGGGGAAAAAATATCTACTACTCATTTAAAATTCAAACTAAGTGCATTTACATTGTCTACTTATAATGCATGTATTGATTATGCAGTTATACTGTGTTTAGTGGTCATTTAAAGGGACATAATATTCATATGCTAAATCACTTGAAACTGATGCAGTATAACTGTAAAAAGTTGACAGGAAAATATCACCTGAGCATCTCTATGTAAAAAAGGAAGATATTTTACCTCACAATTTCCTCAGCTCACAAGAGTAAGTTCTGTGCAAAAAGTTATACTCAGCTGTTGCTCAGCTGCAGGTAAAAAAAAAAAAAAAAATGAAGAAATGAACAGCAGCCAATCAGCATCAGCAGTGCTGAGGCCATGAACTCTTTTACTGTGATCTCATGAGATTTCACTTAATTCTCATGAGATTTCATAGTAAACGTCCTTACACTGAATAGGGAAATAACATGAGTGTGCACGAAAGCTCGCTCCTTCCGCTGTCCCGGGACAGACATACTGATTTGCTGCTTAGAAGCCCTTTACAATGGGAGGTGGCTACTCAGGAACTTTTGAGGTAAAATATCTTTCTTTTTTACATAGAGATGCTCAGGTGATATTTTCTAGTCAGCTTTTTACAGCTATACTGCATCACTTTCAAGTGTTTCAACATTTAGGTATTATGGCCCTTTAAGCAAAAATTAGCTAATATTAAAAATGTTCAATGTTTATTGCACAAATTATCATTAAAGGGATATAAAACCACCACATTTTTTTCTTTTGTGATTCGGACAGAGCATGCCATTTTAACATATTTTCTCATTTGCTTCTATTATCATTCTTATGTTATTCTTTGTTAAAGAGATATCTAGATAGGTAAGGCGCACACTTCTGTAGCTGTCTATTCCTCTTGCTAATATATAACATTGTTGCAAAACAGCTACCATATAGTGCTACAGACACATGCACGCTACTGAGCTTACCTTCCTGTTTTTCAACAAAGGATAACAAGAAAAAAAGAAAATGTAATAATAGAATTAATTGGAAAGTTGTTTAAAATTGTATGTTCTATGTGAATCATGAAATAACATTTTTGGATTCTATGTCTCATTAAAGAGATGTATGTTAAATTATGCAATTATTTGTGCTTTGGATAACAGAACATGGTATAATTTTAGAAAGTATTGCACAGCCCCCCCACACAGCTACTTAAAGGGACATTAAACCCCAAAAATGTTTTCATGATTCAGACAGAGAATACAATTTTATACAAAATTCCAATTTACTTCTATTATCTAATTTGCTTCAATATTTAGATATCCTTTGTTAAAGAAATAGCGATGCACATGGGTGAGCCAATCACGAGGCAAATATGTGCAGCCACCAATCAGAATCTACTGAGCTTATCTAGATATGATTTTCAGGAAGGAATATCAAGAGAATGAAGCAAATTAGATAACAGAAATATATTAGAAAGTTGTTCAAAATTGTATTCTCTATCTGAATCATGAAAGAGAAAATGTGGGTTTAATGTCTCTTTGATAATGCCACCCGGCTGGCAAGATTTTCTCTGGAGAACTGGTGTGTAATGTTGCATCTGCAGTTAACTAATCAGTTAAACACATATAATCATACATTAAGCACATCTGTATTATATATACTGTAAAGACATTTCATCTTCTGCAGGTGGAGATTAAAAAGTCAAATGATGTTTAAAAGTGCAAAAAGAAAATGGTCTGGTGTCTTAGAGCATTTTATTATTGCACTACTAATTTCTAGTGACTCATTTATACGTTCAGTTATTGTAAAGAAACATAAGACATGACAACCAGTAGAATTTTGTGAAGTTTTTTTTTAATGGTAAATCCAAACTGATTTAACCAGAATCAGGAGATTTTTTTGGTTTTAAATTTAGCTATGACTTGAGACAAGATTTAACATTAAAGGGACAGTCTAGTCAAAATTAAACTTTCATGGTTCAGATAAGACATGCAATTTTAAAACAACTTTCCAATTTACTTTTATTATTAAATTTGCTTTGTTCTTTTGGTATTCTTTTTTGAAAGCTAAACCTAAGTAGGCTCAAACTGATTTCTAAACCGTTGAAAACCGCCTCTTATCGCAGTCCATTTTGACAACTTTTCCACAGTTAGACAGCGCTAGTTGATGTGTGCTATATAGATAACATTGTGCTCACTCTTGTGGAGTTATTTAGGAGTCAACACTGATTGGCTAAAATGCAAGTCTGTCAAAAGAACTGAAATAAGGGGGCAGTCTGCAGAGGCCTAGATACAAGGTAATCACAGCGGTAATAAGTATATTAATATAACTGTTTGTTACGCAACACTGGGGAATGTGTAATAAAGGAATTATCTTTCTTTCTAAACAATAAAACATTTCAAGTAGACTGTCCATTTAAGCCATAAAATGTGATGCACAGATGATGCAATAGCATTTATTGTTAATTGTACAGTATGACCTGGGGACATTGAGACAGCACTTTATCAGATCGTGCAGTGTCTGCTACTCAAATGGGTCAGACATAGCCTGGAAATGTTATTTAGGATTTCTTATTCAATTAGAAAATAAAATAAGTGTACGCTGAACATTATAAGATGTGTAGTAATCATATTAAATCCTCAGACAAAAAGTATATGACAGAAGACAGAAACTGCCTTATTCTGGTGACTATTTGTATTATACAGTGGATATCCTGGAGCGTGTGTGCCCACAATCACAGGCCATTCATTGCTACTTAGCGTATGCCAGGGTAGATTAGGATATTTATATCATTGTCCATCTGTTTGAATTGTTTTGTTTGCACCCGGAACAGTAAGCTGTCCCAGGTAGCAAACCTAAAATTTAGCATTAAACCTTTTACTCACATGCCCTTCCTCGTTCCATCAGTTTGCAAAGTGTGTGACGGGCACATCCGTGTGAAAACGAGCATTACAATACAGTGCTCAAAAAAAGCCACCAAAGATTTCACATCATTTCTCTCTATGCCGGTGCTCTTGCAGGTAATACAAACTGAAAGTAAATAGTTTGTGTGTGATGCGCACTAACACATTACCACAACCATGTTACTTCTCCCTATAGAAGTCATTGAAAAGAGCAAACTGAAAAAAAGAAACTAACACATATAGTCGCGCGCTAACCCGACAGGAATTAGGAACATGTCACATTACAATGTTCTTCACATACAGGAAAATACATGTTTTATTGTACATACATATACCGGTATATATATATCTATATCTCTATATATCTATAGATATGTGTTTTACATGAACAGTATCATATACATATATATATATCTATAATATACCTACATATCTATATATATCTATATCTCTATATATCTATAGATATGTGCTTTACATGAACAGTATCATATACATATATATATATCTATAATATACCTACATATCTATATATATCTATATCTCTATATATCTATAGATATGTGCTTTACATGAACAGTATCATATACATATATATATATCTATAATATACCTACATATCTATATATATCTATATCTCTATATATCTATAGATATGTGCTTTACATGAACAGTATCATATACATATATATATATATATATTTATATAATATACCTACATATCTATATATATCTATATCTCTATAGATATATGTTTTACATGAACAGTATCATATACATATATATATCTATAATATACCTACATATCTATATATATCTATATCTCTATATATCTATAGATATGTGTTTTACATGAACAGTATCATATACATATATATATCTATAATATACCTACATATCTATATATATCTATATCTCTATATATCTATAGATATGTGTTTTACATGAACAGTATCATATACATATCTATATATATATTTATATAATATACCTACATATCTATATATATCTATATCTCTATATATCTATAGATATGTGCTTTACATGAACAGTATCATATACATATATATATATCTATAATATACCTACATATCTATATATATCTATATCTCTATATATCTATAGATATGTGCTTTACATGAACAGTATCATATACATATATATATATATATATTTATATAATATACCTACATATCTATATATATCTATATCTCTATAGATATATGTTTTACATGAACAGTATCATATACATATATATATCTATAATATACCTACATATCTATATATATCTATATCTCTATATATCTATAGATATGTGTTTTACATGAACAGTATCATATACATATATATATCTATAATATACCTACATATCTATATATATCTATATCTCTATATATCTATAGATATGTGTTTTACATGAACAGTATCATATACATATCTATATATATATTTATATAATATACCTACATATCTATATATATCTATATCTCTATATATCTATAGATATGTGTTTTACATGAACAGTATCATATACATATATATATCTATAATATACCTACATATCTATATATATCTATATCTCTATATATCTATAGATATGTGTTTTACATGAACAGTATCATATACATATATATATCTATAATATACCTACATATCTATATATATCTATATCTCTATATATCTATAGATATGTGTTTTACATGAACAGTATCATATACATATCTATATATATCTATAATATACCTACATATCTATATATATCTATATCTCTATATATCTATAGATATGTGTTTTACATGAACAGTATCATATACATATCTATATATATATTTATATAATATACCTACATATCTATATATATCTATATCTCTATATATCTATAGATATGTGTTTTACATGAGCAGTATCATATACATATATATTTATATAATATACCTACATATCTATATATATCTATATCTCTATATATCTATAGATATGTGTTTTACATGAACAGTATCATATACATATCTATATATATATTTATATAATATACCTACATATCTATATATATCTATATCTCTATATATCTATAGATATGTGTTTTACATGAACAGTATCATATACATATCTATATATATATTTATATAATATACCTACATATCTATATATATCTATATCTCTATATATCTATAGATATGTGTTTTACATGAACAGTATCATATACATATCTATATATATATTTATATAATATACCTACATATCTATATATATCTATATCTCTATATATCTATAGATATGTGTTTTACATGAACAGTATCATATACATATCTATATATATATTTATATAATATACCTACATATCTATATATATCTATATCTCTATATATCTATAGATATGTGTTTTACATGAACAGTATCATATACATATCTATATATATATTTATATAATATACCTACATATCTATATATATCTATATCTCTATATATCTATAGATATGTGTTTTACATGAACAGTATCATATACATATCTATATATATATTTATATAATATACCTACATATCTATATATATCTATATCTCTATATATCTATAGATATGTGTTTTACATGAACAGTATCATATACATATCTATATATATATTTATATAATATACCTACATATCTATATATATCTATATCTCTATATATCTATAGATATGTGTTTTACATGAACAGTATCATATACATATCTATATATATATTTATATAATATACCTACATATCTATATATATCTATATCTCTATATATCTATAGATATGTGTTTTACATGAACAGTATCATATACATATCTATATATATATTTATATAATATACCTACATATCTATATATATCTATATCTCTATATATCTATAGATATGTGTTTTACATGAACAGTATCATATACATATCTATATATATATTTATATAATATACCTACATATCTATATATATCTATATCTCTATATATCTATAGATATGTGTTTTACATGAACAGTATCATATACATATCTATATATATATTTATATAATATACCTACATATCTATATATATCTATATCTCTATATATCTATAGATATGTGTTTTACATGAGCAGTATCATATACATATCTATATATATATTTATATAATATACCTACATATCTATATATATCTATATCTCTATATATCTATAGATATGTGTTTTACATGAACAGTATCATATACATATCTATATATATATTTATATAATATACCTACATATCTATATATATCTATATCTCTATATATCTATAGATATGTGTTTTACATGAACAGTATCATATACATATCTATATATATATTTATATAATATACCTACATATCTATATATATCTATATCTCTATATATCTATAGATATGTGTTTTACATGAACAGTATCATATACATATCTATATATATATTTATATAATATACCTACATATCTATATATATCTATATCTCTATATATCTATAGATATGTGTTTTACATGGACAGTATCATATACATATATATATATATATATATATATATATAATATACCTACATATCTATATATATCTATATCTCTATATATCTATAGATATGTGTTTTACATGAACAGTATCATATACATATATATATATATATATATATAAATATATATATATATAAATAAAGTACATTATTTTCTATGTGAAGTGAAGAACACAGGAATGTAAAATATATGTAACGCGCATTAGGGCTCGCAATTTAGGACTAACGAGGTTGGGTTAGCGCACATGAACAATTGCTATCTTCGCGTTAGTGAAATATTAAAAAAAAATCATATATTATTTAGTTATTAACCATACTGTAAAATATTTTAAATAATCAATAGAATATATATATATATATATATATATATACACATACACATGTATATATTACAGTATGTTTAATAATTTTAAATTGTTTTTATTAATTTTTAAAAATATTTTATATTAATAGGAGTAAATTAAAAAGTTGTTTAAAATTGCATGCTCTATCTGAATCACGAAAGAAAAAAATTGGGTTCAGTGTCCCTTTAACTAGAATTTAAAACAAAGTATAAAACTTGCATTAAGTGGTGGCAATTTGCTTATAACAGTTTTACGTACTTCCTCCTGTGTCTAGTAAAGTGCTCAGTATAGATGTGATCAGCATACAATACTCTCCTGTGAGGTTTCCCTCTATATATATTAGGGCGCCACGTATAAAAACCTCACCACTTGATGATAGAAAAGTTACACATTTAGTAGCTGGATATAGCAGATGTTGAAACCACAGTGCAATGTTCTGAGTGACTATGAGGAAGTCAACCAGAGGTGTTGTTCTAAAAATAACACAATGAAAAGGATAGCATACCATATATTGTCCATTATCATAGCATTAACCCTTTGCAGTGCTTTGTTTTTCTGTTTGTTGCACAAATTATCATTAAACCAATTTATGTTACATTATGCAATTATTTTGTGCTTTGAATAGCTTAAGTAACATATTTATAAATAACAGAAAATGTTATAATATTGCAAAGTATTACACTGCCCTCACCCGGCTGGCGACAGAATAGAGATGCGTAGCAATGTGAAGATCAATACAACATGCGTGTTTAAATTGGTTTCTGGGTCAATATTAAAGGGACACTGAACCCAATTTTTGTCTTTCGTGATTCAGATAGAGCATGCAATTTTAAGCAACTTTCTAATTTACTCCTATTATCAATTTTTCTTGTTCTCTTGCTATCTTTATTTGAAAAAGAAGGCATCTAAGGAGCCAGCCAATTTTTTGTTCAGACCTCTGAACAGCGCTTGTTTATTGGTGGGTGAATTTATCCACCAATCAGCAAGAACAACCCAGGTTGTTCACTAAAAATGGGCCGACATCTAAACTTACATTCTTGCTATTCAAATAAAGATACCAGGAGAATGAAGAAAATTTAATAGAGGTAAATTAGAAAGTGGCTTAAAATTGCATGCTCTATCTGAATCACGAAAGAAAAAAAAAATGGGTTCAGTGTCCCTTTAAAGGGACATAAAACCCAACATTTTTCATTCATGATTCAGAACGAGAATTCAATTTTAAACAACGTTCCAATTTACTTCTATTATTTAATTTGCTTCATTCTTCAGATATACTTTGTTGAAAAAATAGCAATGCACATGGGTGAGCCAATCACACAAATAATCTATGTGCAGCCACCAATCAGCAGCTACTGAACCTATTTAGAGATGCATTTCAACTAAGGATATCAAGAGGATAAAGCAAATTAAATAATAGAAGTCAATTAAAAAGTTGTTTAAAATAGCATGCTCCTTCTAAACCACAAAAGAAAAATTTTGAGTTTAATGTCCCTTTAAATACACAATGAAATTCCCCATAACAAGTTAAGTTATGCACAGTATAAACATTTTATTGGAACACACATTCACTTTTTTTGTTACTTGATTCCTGGGAATTTAAAAAATATATATATATTTTTTTTATTTCTTCTATAGAGGTTGTTTTGTATTCAGTATAATTCAAAGCTTGACCCTCCTGCTGCACAGTGATTGGTTAATCAGTGCAGGAGTTTGTATCTGACCCATGATTGGCTGTAGCAAAGGAGATATGATAAACAACACTTGCAAACAGAATGACAGTGATTACTTTCTGATAAAAGTATAAACATGACTTCAAAATGCCTTTAAATACATTTTATTGGATTTAAACTGACTCTTTCTGCCCTCATAATAACTTTACTATTCCGATAACCTAGATCAGAGTTACAAAACGGGGCTATACTGACCCCCAGCAGTAGTACAATGTGACCCTGATCAAGAAAGACTATGTGTACACTTAGGAGAAAAAAAAAGCTACAAGGATAGAAGCAAAATATGTAACAGACTGTCACATGACCAGAACCCCCAATCAGATTAAATGAATCGTTTTCATATTTAGCCACTATATACTATATATCCTACTTTATAAATTGTTATTTATCTGTTGTATTGTAACATATTACTTTGGCAACAAATGTATAAAGTAACTATACATATTTAGGTCATTGAGCCTATCCTGGTAAGTTTTATTTTGTAGACCATGTACCATTTTGTAGCCTCCTTTGCACAAATTCAAGTTTGTTTATATCCTTCTGAAGATATGGCCTCCAGAGCGGCACACAATACTCAATATGAGGCCTAACTAATGATCTATAAAGTGGCATAAGAACTGTACTATTTCTGCTGCAAATACCAATACATCCAGGCATTCTACTGGCCTTACTGCAATACTACATTGTATACAAAAAAATTTCAATCATCTGAAATAATAATTCCTACTTCCCGTTCCTCATTTGTATCCATCAGTTAAGTGTCATTGAGTCTGTAATTAACGTTTGGATTTTAAATCCTTAAATGTATAATTTTACACTTTGCTGTGTTAAACTTTAGAACCCAGTCATTTGTCCAATCCTCCAATTGTTGTATATAATTTCTCATTTTGTCCACCCCTTGGATCATCATCTACTCTATTACAAATGTTTGTATCATCTACAAACAGACATACTTCCCCCCTGTAGCCCTTTGCTGAGGAACACCAATAGTAACAACCCCCTCTACTGAATATACTCCATTTACTAAGACACTTTGTTTTCTATCCTTAAAGGGACAATAAACCCACATTTTTTTTATTTCATGATTCAGATAGAGCATGACATTTAAAGCAACTCTCAAATGTACTCCTATTATCAATTTGTCTTCGTTCTCTTGCTATCTTTATTTGAAAAAGAAGGCATCTAAGATAAGGAGTCAGCCAATGTTTGGTTCAGACACTGGATACCACTTGTTTATTGGTGCTGTCCAATCAGGAAGGACAACCCAGGTTGAGAACCAAAAATGGGTCAGATTCTAAACTTACATTCTTACTTTTCAAATAAAGATAGCAAGATAATTAAGAAAATGTGATAATAGGAGTAAATTAGAAAGTTGCTTAAAATTGCATGCTCTATCTGAGTCATTAAAGGGACAGTCTACACCAGAATTTTTATTGTTTTAAAAGATAGATAATCCCTTTCTTACCCAATCCCCAGTTTTGCATAACCAACACAGTTATAATAATATACTTTTAACCTCTGTGATTATCGTGTATCTAAGTCTCTGCAAACTGCCCCTTTATTTCAGTTCTTTTGACAGACTTGCAGTTTAGCCAATCAGTGCCTGCTCCCAGATAACTTCACGTGCACAGTGTTATCTATATGAAACACATGAACTAACACCCTCTAGTGGTGAAAAACTGTTAAAATGCATTCTGAAAAGAGGTGGCCTTCAAGGTCTAAGAAATTAGCATATGAACCTCCTAGTTTAAGCTTTCAACTAAGAATACCAGGAGAACAAAGCAAAATTGGTGATAAAAGTAAACTGGAAAATTGTTTAAAATTACATGCTCTATCTGAATCATGAAAGTTTATTTTGGCCTAGACTGTCCCTTTAAAGAAAAAAAAATTGGGTTCAATGTCCCTTTAAGCCAGAATTCTAGCAGTACATATTTTTTTAATCTAGACCAAGGAGATACAGTTTGCCAATTAGTTTGTTGTGTGGGAGACAATTTCACTTTACCATAAAAGAACAGACAAATATTTGACATCACATCACTGAAAAAGCCAGATGGCAAAAACCTGTAAGATATGTTATTGAAGCACAGAGTTTTTGTATTTTTCTACTGGAGTCAATTGGTGAGAGAAAATACGCTGTCTAAAATTTTCAATATACTACTATTTTACACCTGTTTTGCAAACCAGTTTCTGAAGTGTTCTGTTTGTAATTATGTTTTTATTCCCTGTTAGTGGTTTTCCTTCAATGCGTGAGATATACATTGGGCACAGTAAGAATACTCACTATTGAATCAGAGTAAAATATATATGAACTGATTTTCAATGAATGTCGAACATGATCTCATGTTTAGAGCTCTTTATCCTTGTGAGTGTCTTTAAAATTAGCTCAATGATGTTTGAGAGGGTTGCAGAATTCATAACAACAACAAAAAATCCACTAAATATACTAGTTCAAAGCTAATACATAAAGAGGTCAGTATAACCTACACCAAGCTGTAGTGAGACACAGTCGCACAGAATACATATATCTGCCTCTCCTGTTGCTATGGAAGCTATGTTGTCGTTGTATTAACTGATGGATCAAACATTTCTCATTTATTCAACCATTAAAGAAATATAAAACACCCAACTACTTTATCTTGTATTTAAAAAGCACCAGCGTCTTGTGTGAACAAAAGGTCTTATTCAGAACTTCTTATTCTTGACATAAAGTCATTTTTAAGACTCTCAAGACCTCCCTCTGATAAATTCATATTTGTAAGTGCTCTACAGCCAACTGCATATGCTGTACCAGCATAGTTATTGTATTCTGTATTAAAACATGACTTCTGCATAAAGCTCAGTGGGCTTACTGTGCCGTATAGTGGCTGCTGGTACTATCATTTATCAGTGGCAACATAAGATAAAAAAAATGTGTTTTTTTCTAAGATGTTACATTATTAAACAAACATATTTCCTGTATCAAAATAGGTTTATTTTCTTGGTTTTAACTTAGCTGCCAGCATGATGTAAAAATGATTAGAAAACCAGAGACCTGAGATCGAGAACAAACCTTTCTTTTAGAAAGACACAGCTTTATTTTCATACACAGAAACCTAAGGCTTTTGTAACCCCAGGAACTTTGTACAGTAGCAACAAAGGGATAAGGTAATCTATTGACAGAGTGAGCTGCCAATTTATCTTCCTCAATCATTCCAGATGTTTGCACGTTGCACATGCGCACCACTACTGCACATAACAGTAACACTTACAGCCCATATGGATTCACCAATAAATCGTTGCACATGCACACCATTACTGCACATAACAGTAGCACTTACAGCCCATATGGATTCACCAATAAATCGTTGCACATACACACCACTACTGCACATAACAGTAGCACTTACAGCCCATATGGATTCACCAATAAATCGTTGCACATGCACACCATTACTGCACATAACAGTAGCACTTACAGCCCATATGGATTCACCAATAAATCGTTGCACATGCACACCATTACTGCACATAACAGTAGCACTTACAGCCCATATGGATTCACCAATAAATCGTTGCACATGCACACCATTACTGCACATAACAGTAGCACTTACAGCCCATATGGATTCACCAATAAATCGTTGCACATGCGCACCACTACTGCACATAACAGTAACACTTACAGACCATATGGATTCACCAATAAATCGTTGCACATGCACACCATTACTGCACATAACAGTAGCACTTACAGCCCATATGGATTCACCAATAAATCGTTGCACATACACACCACTACTGCACATAACAGTAGCACTTACAGCCCATATGGATTCACCAATAAATCGTTGCACATGCGCACCACTACTGCACATAACAGTAACACTTACAGCCCATATGGATTCACCAATAAATCGTTGCACATGCACACCATTACTGCACATAACAGTAGCACTTACAGCCCATATGGATTCACCAATTAATCGTTGCCAGTGAGAAACCACATAGAAGAGGGGGGGAGGGAGGGAACTGCCATTTAACTAAATGACTTGGGATTTAATGTCTTTTAATTACATTTAAAGGGATATGAAACCCAACATTTGTCTTTCATGATTCGGATAGAGCATGCAATTTCAAACAATTTTCTAATTTACTTCTGTTATCAATGTTTTTTGTTCTATTGGTATCTTTTGTTGAAAAGCAAGGACGTAAGTTCAGGAGCCGGCTTATTTCTGGAGCACTATATGGCAGCAGTTTTGCAAGAATGTCATCCATTTGCAAGAGCACTAGATGGCAGCAGTTTTACAAGAATGTTATCCATTTGCAAGAGCACTAGATGGCAGCAGTATTGTAAGAATGTTATCCATTTGCAAGAGCACTGGAAGGCAGCAGTTTTGTAAGAATGTCATCCATTTACAAGAGCACTAGATGGCAGCAGTATTGTAAGAATGTTATCCATTAGCAAGAGCACTAGATGGCAGCAGTATTGTAAGAATGTTATCCATTAGCAAGAGCACTAGAGGGCAGCAGTATTGTAAGAATGTTATCCATTAGCAAGAGCACTAGATGGCAGCAGTATTGTAAGAATGTTATCCATTAGCAAGAGCACTAGAGGGCAGCAGTATTGTAAGAATGTTATCCATTAGCAAGAGCACTAGATGGCAGCAGTATTGTAAGAATGTTATCCATTAGCAAGAGCACTAGAGGGCAGCAGTATTGTAAGAATGTTATCCATTAGCAAGAGCACCAGATGGCAGCAGTATTGTAAGAATGTTATCCATTTACAAGAGCACTAGATGGCAGCAGTATTGTAAGAATGTTATCCATTTACAAGAGCACTAGAGGGCAGCAGTATTGTAAGAATGTTATCCATTTACAAGAGCACTAGAGGGCAGCAGTTTTGTAAGAATGTTACCCACTTACAAGAGCACTAGAGGGCAGCAGTATTGTAAGAATGTTATCCATTTGCAAGAGCACTAGAGGGCAGCAGTTTTGTAAGAATGTTATCCATTTGCAAGAGCACTAGATGGCAGCAGTATTGTAAGAATGTCATCCATTTACAAGAGCACTAGAGGGCAGCAGTATTGTAAGAATGTTATCCATTTGCAAGAGCACTATATGGCAGCAGTTTTGTAAGAATGTTATCCATTTGCAAGAGCACTAGATGGCAGCAGTTTTGTAAGAATGTTATCCATTTGCAAGAGCACTAGAGGGCAGCAGTTTTTTAAGAATGTTATCCATTTGCAAGAGCACTAGATGGCAGCATTTTTGTAAGAATGTTATCCATTTACAAGAGCACTAGATGGCAGCAGTTTTGTAAGAATGTTATCCATTTACAAGAGCACTAGAGGGCAGCAGTTTTGTAAGAATGTTATCCATTAGCAAGAGCACTAGATGGCAGCAGTTTTGTAAGAATGTTATCCATTAGCAAGAGCACTAGAGGGCAGCAGTATTGTAAGAATGTTACCCACTTACAAGAGCACTAGATGTCAGCAGTATTATAAGAATGTTATCCATTAGCAAGAGCACTAGATGTCAGCAGTATTATAATAATGTTATCCATTAGCAAGAGCACTAGAGGGCAGCAGTATTGTAAGAATGTTATCTATTAGCAAGAGCACTAGAGGGCAGCAGTATTGTAAGAATGTTATCCATTAGCAAGAGCACTAGAGGGCAGCAGTATTGTAAGAATGCTATCCATTAGCAAGAGCACTAGAGGGCAGCAGTATTGTAAGAATGTTATCCATTAGCAAGAGCACTAGATGGCAGCAGTTTTGTAAGAATGTTATCCATTAGCAAGAGCACTAGAGGGCAGCAGTATTGTAAGAATGTTATCCATTAGCAAGAGCACTAGAGGGCAGCAGTTTTGTAAGAATGTTATCCATTAGCAAGAGCACTAGAGGGCAGCAGTATTGTAAGAATGTTATCCATTAGCAAGAGCACTAGAGGGCAGCAGTTTTGTAAGAATGCCATCCATTTACAAGAGCACTAGAGGGCAGCAGTTTTGTAAGAATGCCATCCATTTGCAAGAGCACTAGAGGGCAGCAGTTTTGTAAGAATGTTTTCCATAAGCAAGAGCACTAGAGGGCAGCAGTATTGTAAGAATGTCATCTATTTGCAAGAGCACTAGAGGGCAGCAGTTTTTTAAGAATGTTATCCATTTGCAAGAGCACTAGATGGCAGCAGTTTTGTAAGAATGCCATCCATTTACAAGAGCACTAGAGGGCAGCAGTTTTGTAAGAATGTCATCCATTAGCAAGAGCACTAGAGGGCAACAGTTTTGTAAGAATGTTATCCATTAGCAAGACCACTAGAGGGCAGCAGTATTGTAAGAATGTCATCCATTTACAAGAGCACTAGAGGGCAGCAGTTTTGTAAGAATGTCATCCATTTACAAGAGCACTAGAGGGCAGCAGTTTTGTAAGAATGTCATCCATTAGCAAGAGCACTAGAGGGCAGCAGTATTGTAAGAATGTTATCCATTTACAAGAGCACTAGAGGGCAGCAGTTTTGTAAGAATGTCATCCATTTACAAGAGCACTAGAGGGCAGCAGTTTTGTAAGAATGTCATCCATTTACAAGAGCACTAGATGGCAGCAGTTTTGTAAGAATGTCATCCAGTTACAAGAGCACTAGAGGGCAGCACTATTCCCACTTATGTAGTGCTCCAGATGCCTACCTAAGTATCTCTTCAACACAGAATATCATAGGAAAAAAACTAATTTGATAATGGAAGAAGATTGGAAACTTTTCTCTGTCTGACTCACAAAAGAAAACTTTGGGGTTTCACATCCCTTTAAAGGGACATGGAACCCAATTATTTTTTTTCATAATTCATACAGAGCATACAATTTTAAACAACTTTCTATATTACTTATATTTTAAAATTTGCCTCATTCTCTTGGTATCGTTTGTTGAAGGAGCTGCAATGCATTACTAGGAGTTAGCTGTGCACATCTGGTGAGCCAAATTAAACATAAAATATAACATTAAAAAGTCCCTTAAAATTGCTGCTCTATCGGAACCATAAAATATAATTTTGACTTTCATGTCCCATTAAATACATAATCAAAGTAGTGTTTCTGTACCAATCCAGGTGAGGATGCAGCTGGTGAGCAAACCAGAAGGCACACATATGCTCCAATCACTTGTCTTATCCTCAGCAGAAAAGTGTGTGTTCTATGCAGTTTTTACTTTTTCTTTTTAAAAGGAATCTCCCACTGCAAGGTAACAGAGCCTTGAATGAAATGTGGCACACAGAGGTTTACTTATATTTGTCTTTTTAGCAATACATCACAGCTCTCTTAGCCATGACTTAGTGCAGAGAGGAGTCTCAGCAGACAATTGTCCCTATTTGAGAGTCCCTGATTCTAAGCTCTGTCCCTCTGAGACAGCTATGTGTCCCTCTTTACAGAATTTCCCTTAGCTCCACTCACAAACCACCACAATCCCGCTCACTAACCAGAAATAGAAAATATCGCAGGAGCATCAAGCATAAGGGTAAAATTAAATGCTTTATTGGTAGTTTAACAGGGTACTCACACTTTCCTCCCTCTCCTAAACCAATCAGGCTATCCAGTTTCACACTCCTCTTTCTCGATCAGCTGTTAACTATTAAACCTCTAATTTGGGCGCTGAAGGCTATCTCCCTATTTAACAGATCAGGAGAGCTATTACGCTATCCCCTGCCAATGTGTAACCATAACCCTAAGTAAAAAATCAATACATACACAGATTCAGAGTAACTGCTTATATCCACACAAGAGCTGTCGTTTGCTCCCCTGGTTGCCTAAACTGCGTAAGTTGTTGTTTACGCTATGTGTATACACCTTACACTGTCTAGTGCATCCAGGGATCAGTGTAAACACTCCCCTTTCTTTTACATTACATACTCATGCCTTTTCTGTCATAAGAGCGGAGCCTGAACAAACACTCCCCTTTTTCGTGTGCTATGCAAACCCATGCCTTGTCCGTCAACAGGGCGGACCAATCCAGACGTGATAGCAACGGTTGAGTCCCTAGTTACCTCTACGGAATTCTCATGTGGTGTGCATTCTACATACCTTAGGATCCGAAATCCGATACTAAAGATATCTGTTAGGGCTCCATCTGTGTATGTAAAGATGGGGGGGGGGGGGGCGGAAGGCTCGTTTGAGCACTAATAAAGCATTCTCTTGAGCTGTAGATGATTTAGCGTGTACTGATAATAATTGAAATGTATGCACACTATTCCGCCGCTCTCTTATCATTGCTCTGACTCTAATGTTGCTCGATCAGCGGTAAAATGGGGGAGGTCACTACAGCTAGCTACATCAATAGACGCTGATGTGACTTTTGATTCAACTAAAAGTATATATCTTTTAGATATTGCCTTTATAACTAAGTGTGTTATGACAAAATGTGTATGTGGTGTTGGATCATACAATGGGTGACTGGTGACATATACTATCTTACTCCTGCCCAAAATATAGAACAATAAGCTGCGGTACGGTCAATGCTACTATGGGGATTGAAAGACTTGCCTGTGTATAACCATGTATAAGATGTTAATTACAATTACTAATGCAGTCTCCCTAGTGACAATAATACCATCACACTTGCCCTTAGTGACTATTATGTCCCTGTGCTGCACTTGCGGTTGCAGATATACCTAAAAGTAGTGTGGTCAAATTTTATTATGGTCAAATTTTATTTAATACAATTGTTTAGGGTCAATCCACGTGTGTTGAATGTATGCAAAGGGGATTTAATTGCTTATCAGATTATACGCTAATGTTGCCACATTAAACACTGGTTATGCCTCTATGTGGAATATCATACTATGTTCCCAATGGGGGCTTCTTTACCAAAAGTTGATAAGCTCAAACTCTGAATTTAGACCTTCTGGAACCCTAGTCCTCAACCTAAAGATCCAGAAGAGCTCTCTCTCACCAAGTTTACGTGTTCTGTCCTCCCCTCTTTCCTGTGGGAGTACCCTTTCTAATATCCTCCAGGTAAAGAACCTCATGTTCTTTTGGTGAAAGACAGAAAAATGGTTTATGAGGGGGGTTGTTAGAGTGCCCGCTCTGATGTCAGACAGGTGTTCTTTGATTCTCACCCTCGCCTCCCTGGTGGTAAGACCAACATACTGGAGAGTGCAATGTGTACATGAAATCAAATACACCACAAAGTTGGACCTGCAATTCAGACAACAACTTTTCTGAAAGTTCTCTCCCGTGACCAAGGATTGAAAGGAATCCCCTGTAATCACTCTCTCACAGGCTTTACAAGCTTGAAAATGGCACCGATACGTGCCATTAAATCTTAGCCATGAGGAGTTGTCAGTCTGTTCCTTCCTCAGTCTTGTGGGGGCCACTCTATTCCCTATTGTCCTATTCCTCTTATAGGCAAACCGAACACCCTTTGTCACAGTTTCTCTCAAATCGTCATCTGCTTGTAATAGCTGAAAATGATTCCTTATTATCTGGCAGACCTGAGTGTACTGTTGTGACTATTCTGTTGTAAATGTGACCTTGTTAAGTATACTCTTCTTCTCTCTTCTATTCCCTGGTGTTAAGAGACTTTATCTAGGTACTCTGGTTACAGAATCCCTCGCTTTAGAAATGGTGAACCTGTCATATATCCTCTTTCCATTAGCCTAATGGATAATTTGTCTGCTTGTTTCTCATATGTACTTAAACAGGTGCAATTCCTTTTTAGTCGGGTGAATTTAATTCTTGCTCCGCTCCCTAACCCATGACCCCTCCCCTTCTAACAGCTCCACCCACAAAATGGTGACGGGCTCCTATCAACCTCCTGTGTCCCTCATTATCAGCCATAAATGTTGGGAAGTATGGTTGCTGTGTTACAATGTCCTGGAAAAGGGTTTTTAATCAAGGTCTGAAAAAAATGTCATAAAAAGAAGGAGGTGTCGCAGGAGAGCTCCTCATTTATCTTCCATTTATTAGCTTGAGGTTTATTTGCTATGTAAACTCAGTGGGCTAGATTCATTGAAGCTCATGAGGTTGGGGAGGAGCCTCATTGTTAAAGCAAGATCATGTTTGAAATTCATTGAGCGGCAATTTGGTTACATTTGCTAATGTTTTGTTAGTAGGTGTTAAAGTGATATGAAACCTAAAATGATTCTTTCGTGATTCAGATAGAACATACACAATCTTAAACAACTTTCCCATTTACTTTTATTATTTAATTTGCTTTGTTCTCTTGGTATCCTTTGTTAAAAATGCACTACAGGGAGCTAGCTGCACATATATGCCTCTTGTCATTGCCTCACCTGATGTGTTCAGCTAGCTCCCTGTAGTGCATTGTTTTTCCTTCAACAAACAACACCAAGAGAATGAAGCAAATTTGATAATAGAAGTAAACTGGAAAGTTGTTTAAGTTTGAATGTTCTAGCTGAATCATGAAGAAAAAAAAAATTGGGTTGTATGTTCCTTTAATTTTTATAACTTCTTGTTACATACAAGAGAAGCATCCTGCAACTGGTCCCACACCAATAAGATGTAAATAGTTCATGAAACATTTAAAGGGACACTAAACCCAAATTTTTTCTTTCATGATTCAGATAGAGCATGCTATTTTAAGCCACTTTCTAATTTATTCCTATTATCAATTTTTCTTCGTTCTCTTGCTATCTTTATTTTAAAAAGAAGACATCTAAGCTTTTTTTTTATTATTCAGAACTCTGGACAGCACTTTTTTATTGGAGGATGAGTTTATCCACCAATCAGCAAGAACAACCCAGGTTGATCACCAAAAATGGGCCGGCATCTAAACTTACTTTCTTGCATTTCAAATAAAGATACCAAAAGAATGAAGAAATTTTGATAATAGGAGTAAATTAGAAAGTTGCTTAAAATGTCATGCTCTATCTGAATCACAAAAGAAAAAATTTGGGTACAGTGTCCCTTTAAATATTTGCATGATAGGAGCCAAAAATAACCACCAAGCTCCGCCCACACAATAAGCTTTCCTACTTGCGCCTTCAGATCTGTGCATGTGCAATAGCTAACAAAAAAATATTAGAATGTGAACTGTTAAACAAGAAGAATGTTGTGGGCGGAGCTTGGCGGCCATTTTGGCTGCTAACAAACTCATTATTTAAAGGTTTCAGGTACTTACAAGCTTATAGATGTGAACCCTGCTGCAAGATGGTTTGTAACAATAAGTAATAAAGTATTGCTTCTAGACTGCCCCTTTATGTTTTAACAACTTTCAATTTACTTCTATTACCAATTTTCCTTAATTGTATCATTTATTAAAGAGTATCCTAGATGAGCTCAGGAGCGTGCAGGTCTTTAGCCATCTGGCAGCAATATTGGCAGAATTGTTTACAGCAATGTTATACATAGTTGCTTACAATGCAGACACTGGACACATGCAAGCTCCCGTCAACCTACCTAGATGTTCTCTTCAACAAAGGATACCAAGAAAACAAAGCGAATGTGATATTATTAATAATGTTTAAAACTGAGTGTTCTGTCCGAATCATGAAAATGTAATTTTGACTTTAGTGAGGTTATTTCTGCTGCCTGCACAAGAGCACCCTCAGCGCGTGTATCGAGAGCTTGCAGTAATACAATTATTTCATAAGTCTCACGAAAATAACAACACAAAAGTGCAGATAATGCAGAGTCTAATAAATCAGTGGGGATTAATACAGATGGCACATTCTGACAAGTTTCAGCTAGAAGACTAATGCGTAGAGTAAAAGAAAATAAGTCAATTATGCAGAAACATTAAATATCATCTATAAAACGTCAAAGCAGAAAAAAGGAATCTAATTTCCCACAAAACAGCCATTTACATCCTTATTTTTAGAGTGGTAAATGATCTTTTTATGACAGTAGCACGTGGTCGATCGGCCGTCATGAAAGCAGAATTTTAACCCCTTAGCATTTAAAACATAGATATTGCGGAATCTGTTGGCGTTCTACAAATAACCGATAATAACAATAATAATAATAATAATGGGACAGCCTAGTCAAAATAAAAAAAATATTCAGATAGGGTATTCAATTTTAAACAACTTTTCATTTTACTTTTTTCTTCCAATTTGCTTTGTCCTCTTGGTATTCTTTGTTGAAAGCTAAACCTTTGCTTTTTTTGAAAATAGATCTTTTAAAAAAATAAAAATACTTTGCTGCATGTGCCCAGGTCACTGCCTGGTGTCTCAGCAAATGGTGTCGGCAGTAGGTACAGCAGGCCAGGGGGTGCTGTGCTCTGTGAGTGAGCGGGTAAAGGGACACTGAACCCAAATTTTATTCTTTCATGATTCAGATAGAGCATGACATTTTAAGCAACTTTCTAATTTACTCCTATTATCAATTTTTCTTCGTTCTTTTGCAATCTTTATTTTAAAAGCAGGAATGTACATCTTAGCAGCCAGCCCATTTTAGGTTCAGCACCATGGATAGCGCTTGTTTATTGGAGGCTTACATTTACCCACCAATAAGCAAGCATAACCCAGGTTCTTAATCAAATATGGGCCAGCTACTATGCATCACATTCCTGCTTTTTAAATAAAGATAGCAAGAGATGAAGAAAAATTGATAATAGGAGTAAATTAGAAAGGTGCGTGTTGTGTGTCACATCCTCTCCAGTGTTGCACAGCCTGATATGTTGCCTGCCCTATATCAAGAGGGTAGGTGCAAGTCCGTGCCACTGTGCACATTGCCGGTAAACACACATCTGCAGTAGTGATTTGACCCCTTGAATGCCAGGAGCACACACACAACAATGATTTAACACCACCGTGGGCTGCCTGTAACACATATAATAGAACATGCAGAGTCACTTTTTTTAGCTGCAATTGTAAAGCAGAGAGGCATAGGAGTCTTTTTACATTTAGCAGACACGTAGTGGACATTTAAGTGTTCAGTATTTTTATATAGATTCTACTGGACAGCCTGCTAAATTACGGGACTGTCCACTTGCATACTGGACACCAGATAACCCTGCACACAACTTGCACATAATAATTTGCGCTGTTTGGAAGGCGAGCTGGGGCAAATTATGATGAATTTCTCCATGCGAGAAAAGCAAGTTCTCCTGATTTATTATTTCAAACCCATGTTTTCTTTAGGTAGTATTTTTTGCCCTCTTCAAGTAATCCATTACATTTGCGTTTTACATGGGGCAAATTTGCGCATACATTTTGGTAAGACTATCAGGTGTGTTACCATTATACATTTTTAATTTTACTTTGTTATAATACTGACCCTTTGTAACCGTAACACATTCAAATTGTTAAAACAATTTTCGTTCTTTGTGAGACAATTTTGCATTCTATATTTGGCACATGTATATAGCTAAAGATAGACCTGCTAGAATCAGAAGGTACTATCTACATCAGACATAGATGTGAACACGACACAAGCTTTAAGACAATTATTTCTAATGCTGTTCTTCACAGTACCGATGGAGAACTATAATGCACGTATTTGTAGGAAAACGTATTCTCCAAAGGTGCATAAAAAATGTTAACTTGGTAACTGGACGTAATTCTAAGGCAAACTCTAGGAAATGTGATTAAAACTAGCAAATGTAACCCTTTTTATGCGCACCGGTGCGCCTTGGCAAACGCTAACGAAGTGAGAAGAATGTATAGTCGGACTTGCCTAATTCTAGGCGCAATCTGCATTCATAAATTAGATGACTCAGTCTATGCGGATTTATAGGCGTAACTTTAGGAGAATTGCTTTGCTAAATCCTGCTCATATAAACAAAGCTGCTGCACTCGCACAGTAGTGTCTCTCACCCCGTTACAGAATACGGGAACGTGAGCTGTGGATTGCTATGCCGATGGCATTATGATTCGCTCTTTCATTCCTGCATCCTGTGACAAGTTCACTGAAGTTGTTGTGTATGAGGGCGGAAGGCAAAACCGCTCCCTTCTTATTGAAATAAAACAGGGGCAGGAGTTGAAGGGAAGTTTATTAGGCAAAAACAAAGAATAAAAAAAGAATAAATGGAACAGAATTAGATGCTATAACACAGGATGCAAAGCTGTTCAGGTCTACGGATGGGCTGGTATGTATATAGCATTCTATGTAACTGTATTTAAAGGGACATTATACACTAAATAAATGCTAGATAGAATGATGCATATAAACAATAGATTAGTCTGAGAATAACCTGTAGATGTATTTTTAAAGTTTCATGAGTTGTTTAAATATTTACAAAATAAGTGTAAAGTTTTATCGTCTATAAAACAATGGGAGCTGCCATGTTGTAACTTAGGTTAATTTCTCTGCTTCGGCCAATTAGGGACAGTTATAAATAGGTCACTAGAGTGTGCAGCCAATCGCTGTGTGAATATAACAGTGTTCTGCACTTCCATTTCTAACAGGAACTGAAAAGCTCACAGTTTCAGAATGGAATTACTGGAAAAGAAAGCAAAATAAATAAGTATATTGTAGAGTTTTTCTTCCATATATGCAATTTATCATTATATAAGCTTGATTTATCAAAGCTGAGGCGGACAGGGGCGCATATACGCGCCCCTGTACACCTCAGCTTGTCTGTGGCGGGGGAAATTTAACCGCAGGTAGTCACCATTGCACACAAGCGCAATTTTACGCTCACATGCAATCCCGCCCCCTGCCTGCGCACAGCCAATCGCGCGGGCAGGAGCTGTCAATCTCCTCAGTCGGACTAGACCGCAGAGATTGAATTTCGCTAAGAGGTTAGGAAAGCAGCGGTCTAATGACCGATGCTTGTTAAATACAGTGAGCAAGTTCTTGTGAGAACTAGCAGCCGTAGGGCTTTGATAAATCGAGCCCTATATATTTCCATCTCAAAATGTTTAATGTCCCTCTAAATTATATAGTGTATTACTGTCTGCCCCAGTGATATAGGAGTTTTAATAAAGGTACTAAAAATAAATCTGAAACTGATTTACATGGTAACTAGAAACATCATTTGGCAGAGAAGAAACACTTGGCTTCCAAGCCCAGCTCTGATTCTACATTTCATACAATTTGATCGTTTGCTTTTTAAATGAGGTTGATATTTCTCTTGTGCCTTTTTAACAACATAAATTTATACCAGCTTTGCTGGTTAGCTACTCCGTGGGATAGATCCAAGAAAACTAATTGGTGAAACAAACACCTCATAAAGATTTGTACCTTCTTTTTGCCACAGCTGCAAGTTAAAGGGCCACTTAAGTCAAAATGAAAGTTTCATGATTCAGATAGATCATTTCATTTAAAAAAAACACCTTCACAATATACTTCCATTATTTTTATACGCACACTTTCTGAGGCTCCAGCTCCCACTAAGCATGTGCAAAAGTGCACAGTATATACGTATATGCATTTTGTGATTGGCTGATGGCTGTCACATGACACAAGGGGAACGGAAATTGGATTCATTTTAAAATTTGCCAGAAAAGAATCAACTGCTAATTTCAAATTCAAAGTGCAATTGTATTGTATTTGTATTGTCTATTTGTCAGTTATTAAATTGTACTGTAGTCAGTGGCCCTTTAAAACTCTATAAAGTATAGATGAAGTTATACACAATGAGTTTGAACATGGCGTCACCTTTACGAGACCCATCAGCAACCTCATGAATCTCTATGAATCTAGGTCCATTTGTAAAGATGGAAGCAAAAATGTTGCTTTCAAATAAATAAACTAGTTATGTGAAAAGGCAGATGTATGTGTCAAGGATTCTTTACTGTATTTTCCTTGCTACCTCCAGACCTCCCACCAGTCTCTATTTGAGAGGAATAGTCCCTAATTCTGAGCTCTGTCCCGTTGTCCCTCTGATAGGTCCAGATTTGCAAAATGTCCTTTAGCCACACCCATAGACCACTCAGACACACCCACAAACCTCCCAAATACTCCCATTATCTACCAACTATCCACTCTTGGCCCTCCCTCGTCCTGATATGGTCCCGCCCACAAAACAGCAATGGTCACAAATATTGGGAGGTATGAGAGTCTACTCAAAGTATCTACCACCATTTTTATATAAAAAAAAAGAAGCTCTCTATATACATTTTCAATCTGTTGCCTTTAAATGTAAAGGTAATTAAAATATTTGTAATACATAGAAGCATTGCATTACAGAAGAGCAGAAGAAAAATGAAATCACTTAAAATCATTTAAGACTAGAGAAGCCGGGCAGGAAGTCATGTTTCTATTCTCTTTTGCTGTGGTCAATTAGGGACAGATATTAATGAGCTTGTGCTCTGATCTAAGTAATCACCATGTAGCTTGTCGCAGGGTTATTTTTGCCATACCTATCTATATTGATATACACATAGTGTTCTCCAGAGGACCTATTTAGAGCCAGATTACGAGTGGCGCGATAACAGCTACACGCAAGCTACTTGAGGTTTATCCCAGCTGTTTGCGCACGTCGGATGTAGCGCTCGTATTACAAGTTGAAAGTGAATGCCCACGTGTCAGCGCAATCGCAATTTAAGCTAGAATGATTACGTCCTCAGAGCTCTGCTGAACTGTTTCGTAAAACAAAAAAGTTGCAAAAAACACATCAAAAATACATCACAAAGTACAGTTACACATATAACTTTTTGTTACTTTTTTTTTATTAAGAATTTTTATTAGATGGTGTTATTAGAAGGGCTCAATCATACGAGGTCTCAGGCAAGGCAGGCAAAGGGCTTTAAAAGGGACATGAAACCCAAAATGTATCTTTCAAGATCCAGACAGAGCATATTATTTTAAACCATTTAAAATTTGCTTCTATTATCCAATTTGCTTCATTCTCTTGGTATCCTTAGTTGAAAAGCATTACTGGGTAGTAGCTGCTGATTTGTGGGTGCCCCAAAATCCCTCTTTTCATTGGTTCTCCAGATGTCTTCAGATAGCTCCCAGTAGTGCATAGCTGCTCCTTCAAAAAGGAATACCATGAGAATGAAGCAAATTGGATAAAATAAGTACATTTGAATGTTTATTAAAAACACATGCTCTATTTGAATCATGAAAAATAATGTAATTTTTTTTTTTGTCATTTCATGTAGTTTTAACATTGAGATACATACATATTCATGTCTATTCCTAGATGTATGTACATTATATATATATATATATATATATATATATATATATATATATATATATATATATATATATATATATATATAAAATCATTGATAGATAGATAGATAGATAGATAGATAGAGAGTGTGAGTATGTGAAGAACTTTGGAATGTGAAATATTTATATTTTCATGTGGAGTTAGGGCACATGAGAATATGTGATCAGGTTTGTGCGAGAGTGGGAAGTTAAAGGGACATAATACTCATATGCTAAATCACTTGAAACTGATGCAGTATAACTGTAAAAAGCTGACAGAAAAATATCACCTGAGCATCTCTATGTAAAAAAAAGGAAGATATTTTACCTCACAATCTCCTCAGCTCAGCAGAGTAAGTTCTGTGCAAAATGTTATACTCAGCTGCTGCCCAGCTGCAGGTAAAAAAATAAAGAAATGAACAGCAGCCAATCAGCATCAGCAGTGCTGAGGTCATGAACTCTTTTACTGTGATCTCATGAGATTTGACTAAACTCTCATGAGATTTCATTGTAAACTTCCCTAAACTGAATAGGGAAATAAGATGAGAGTGCACGAGGCTCAACCCCTTAGCTGTCCCGGGACAGACATACTAATATGCGGCTTAGAAATCCTTTACAATGGGATGTGGCTACTGAGGAACGTTTGAGGTAAAATATCTCTTTTTTACATAGAGATGTTCAGGTGATATTTTCTAGTCAGCTTTTCACAGCTATGCTGCATCACTTTCAATTGTTTCAACATTTCGGTATCATGGCCCTTTAAGTTTGTTTTCCCACTTTTTTTTCCCATTGACATCTATGGGGGAATACGTGAACGCATACGCAATATTGTAAGTTTAGCTTTTTGCACTCGTCGGGTTAGCGCATGAGTGAAAATAGTTCACTTTCAATTCATAATACCAGCGCAACCCGACGAGTGCAAAACGCTTACTTCTAGCACAATTTACGCTCGAGCCGGAGCGTTAATTAGTGCTCCACTTGTAATCTGGCCCAAAATCTTTTTAATGGTACATCATTTCTTTAGCAGATTATTATTATTATCATCATCAGGTATTTGCAGATAAAAATGTGTCTATACTTATAGAAGTCTGATCTGTTTCTCATTGCAATTTCATACCCTAATGAATCACATCTTCAGCTGAAATGAAAAGTTTGGGATTTGCAAGCAGGTGATACAGATTGCTGATGTGTGAAGATAAAGCTCAGAGGAACAGGAAGAAATATCAGCAGTTTAGAGCAGGATTGAGTGCAAATGAGACCAGACTGTGCTCTGCTGTGACCTTGCGCACACGTTAATAAGACAGGGTCACCTCCCTTTACTGTACCTCTCTACAAGGCCTTGGAAGCAGCATGCCACAATCTCCATGGCAACAGAAGGATGACAAGCACATTGTGAGCCTTGTGCAAAATCAAATTATGCTGCGCAAGATCCGTTTTTTATCCTCTTTAAGTAAAAAAACAACATACAAAGGGCAGATTTTATATAATAATATAAGGAAGGAGGGTTCAAAAGGCATATTATAGGTATCTAGGATTTATAAAGGTATTCTGGGTGAAATTAAATTATTTAGGATAAATAAGTAAATTAAAATGACATGCCCTATTTGAATTACGAAAGCTTAATTTTGACTAGACTGTCCCTTTAAGGGGCAGAAAAGCCTAAATTGAACCTTCTTGAATCAGAGCCTGCAGTTTTAAACAACTTTCCAATTTACTTCTGTTATCAAATTGACTTTGTTCTCTCGGTATCCTCTGTTGAAGAGTAAACCTTGCGCAGCAATGCACTGCTTGGAGGTGGCTGCACATATATGCCTCTTGTCATTGGCTCACCCAATGTGTTCAGCTAGCTCCAGTAGTGCAGTATTGCTCCAAGGTTTACACTTTAACAAAGGATTCCAAGAGAATGAAGCAAGTAGTGGGTGTTTTTTGGCATTAAAAAACAAAAGCAGCAAAAAAATTGTTAATTTGCTTTAAAAATATTTAGCCTTGGCCAATACGTTATTTTTAACAACACAATAATAAAGTCTTGTAATTACAAGGTGGTTACGGTCTGTTTAAGGTTTGTCACCTATAAAAACAACTTCAGGTTTAGCAAATGGATATTTTTCTGCAGTAGGAATTTTTTATATGCACCAGTGTCCCATAAAAGGGAAATATTTTAGCTTTAATGTATTATCCATCCTCTCTCTGATCATTTCAGCTTAGCATCTCCCCTCCCTCACCCCCCACCCCCACCCATCTGCCTGTAACACACTTATAATGCCCTCACGTCTGTCCAGGCTGACATGGATGTTAGCGGATGTGTCAAACCACAATCAATCCTGTCACTCTCTCAGCTATCTGTGAGCATAAGGTTAGGGAAGCAGAAAATTCACCCAGCTGCACGTCTCATTAACCTGCAGAAAGTCCATTTCATGCTACCAGCCACATATGGAATCTTTGATTTATCGCACGCCACATCAAGCGCTTAAAGCGAAACCACCAGGAGAAATGTTGTTCAAATTTATAGGACGTTACATTTTTATAAAAGAAAAAAAAGTCTATTAAAGTTCCAATTTTTGACACTGTACAGTTTAAAGATAGATGAGAAGAACTAGATATTGTATTATAAATCTGTTTTAGGTAGACATCTATGGATGTGCCTGAAAATATACACATTCTTATCTGTATTAGTGCAGAAAGGATCAGAGAAACCAAAAAATCTTCTGTTACCCATACAGTTTATAAAATATATACAATGTTATCATTTATTTATTTACAATATTTGTAAGGCAGGACAAATTGTATCAAATACAGGAGGCATTGAGGGAATTTACTGTCTAGAAGGATTTATAATCCATATACATATATTTTGTATTACAATTAGCAAGGAATTCATGGTCTATACTACAGTAATCATACTAATTGGGTATCAGAGAAAAATCCCTTAATTATATTGGTGGGTGGGACAACTCTTCACAGGTTAGAAGAGAAAAAAACCTAGATTATTATTATTAATAATAATAAAAATAAGCATAATATTAAAAGGTGCTTTATCTTGAAGCAGCAAATTATTCTTTGGCTAATTGCTCACTAATATATATGTTTAGTTGCGGTTACATTTTTCTTTTATGATTTAGATAGCGTATGCAATTTTAAACAACTTTCCAATTGACTTCTTTATGGCAGCAGTTTAGCAAATCTACTATGAACATAGTTATAATACACTTACAAGCACACTAGATGGCAGCAGTGTTTGCTGCCATCCAGTGCTCCAGATATGTGCACACCACCTATGTAGGTACGCTCTTCAACAAAGAGTACCAAGAAAACAAAGTAAATTTGATAAAGGATGACGTCACTTAAAGGAACCTGAATCTAGCAAGAAGCCGTGGAAAGAAGAGGACAACGGGAACCTGTGGATGACAGATGGAAGAGGCGCCTCATGGGACAAGTATCGTTTGAGGCAGCAAAGGGACACACATAAGCAGCGGACCCCCCACACAGAGTGTTACTCACAAGAGCGGCGGTACAAACGTGTACCCAGACAGGCAGGACGGAACCAAAAGTCGCCCGTCAGACAGGCGTAAGCTCGGTACGCTAGGCAAACGTCACTCAGCAAGCAGCGTCAGAGTAAACCCAGCAGGGGAACCAATAGAGTCGAAGGGAACTCGACACAGCGAACCTCCAAAGGGGATCAGGAACGTACCAAATTGCTCCAGCGGCAATAGTAATAGAGAACAGGCAGGTGTGATGTACTCAAGGATACATTGAGTATTTTTGTACTCAATAAATGTATCCTTGAGTACATCACACCTGCCTGTTCTCTATTACTATTGCCGCTGGAGCAATTTGGTACGTTCCTGATCCCCTTTGGAGGTTCGCTGTGTCGAGTTCCCTTCGACTCTATTGGTTCCCCTGCTGGGTTTACTCTGACGCTGCTTGCTGAGTGACGTTTGCCTAGCGTACCGAGCTTACGCCTGTCTGACGGGCGACTTTTGGTTCCGTCCTGCCTGTCTGGGTACACGTTTGTACCGCCGCTCTTGTGAGTAACACTCTGTGTGGGGGGTCCGCTGCTTATGTGTGTCCCTTTGCTGCCTCAAACGATACTTGTCCCATGAGGCGCCTCTTCCATCTGTCATCCACAGGTTCCCGTTGTCCACTCACCATTTCTGAGAGAGCTGCCTGGATTGCTGTTTGCCGAATCCGCCATCTGCCACATGCTGTGATCATTTGCGCACTTCTATAGAGACTCTGTGTGCTATCTCGGTTCTCTTTAATCTATGTGGAAAGAAGAGGATGCTCCGCGTCGGATGTCTTGAAGATGGACCCAACTCTGCGCCGGATGGATGAAGATAGAAGATGCCGTCTAGATGAAGACTTCTGCCCATCTGGAGGACCACTTCTGCCCGTCTGGAGGACCACTTCGGCCCGGTTGGGTGAAGACTTCTCCCGGAAAGGTGATCTTCAAGGGGTTAGTGTTAGGATTTTTAAGGGGGTATTGGGTGGGTTTTAGAGTAGGGTTGGTTGTGTGGGTGGTGGGTTTTAATGTTGGGGGGGGGTTTGTAATTTTTTTTACAGGTAAAAAAGCTGATTACTTTGGGGCAATGCCCTGCAAAAGGCCTTTTTAAGGGCTATTTGTAATTTAGTGTAGGGTAGGGCTTTTTATTTGGGGGGGGGGGGCTTTTTTATTTTGTTAGTGGTATTAGATTAGGTGTAATTAGTTTAAAATTCTTGTAATTTGTTTATTATTTTTGTAATTAAGTGGGGTTTTTTTGTACTTTAGATCATTTAATTTAATTGTATTTAATTATATTTAATTTAGGGAATTAATTTAATTATAGAGTAGTGTTAGGTGTAATTGTAACTTAGGTTAGGTTTTATTTTACAGGTACTTTTGTATTTATTTTAACTAGGTAGTTATTAAATAATTAATAACTATTTAGTAACTATCCTACCTAGTTAAAATAAATACAAAGTTGCCTGTAAAATAAAAATAAACCCTAAGATAACTACAATGTAACTATTAGTTATATTGTAGCTATCTTAGGGTTTATTTTATAGGTAAGTATTTAGTTTTAAATAGGAATTATTTAGTTAATGATAGGAATTTTATTTAGATTTATTTTAATTATATTTAAGTTAGGGGGTGTTAGGGTTAGACTTAGGTTTATGGGTTAATAAATGTAGGTAGGTTGCGGCGACATTTGGGGGCGGCAGATTAGGGGTTAATAAATATAATGTAGGTGTCGGCGATGTTGGGGCAGCAGATTAGGGTTAATAAGTATAATGTAGGTGGCGGCGGTGTCCGGAGCGGCAGATTAGGGGTTAATAATTATAATGCAGGTGTCGGCGATGTCGGGGGCGGCAGATTAGGGGTTAATAAGTGTGAGATTAAGCAGCGCTGGTATTGAAGTGAGATTTGGAGCAAAATTTTACTCAATGCTCACTTCTTGTCTTTTAACGCCGGGTTTGAAAAAACTTATAATACCAGCGTTGTCTGTAAGTGAGTGGTGAGAAAAAACTGCTCGTTAGCACCGCACCCCTGTTACCGCAAAACTAGTAATCTACCCGATAGATTTTAACAACATGGTCCACAACAAGTCAAATCAGTATTCCTTGTACCTCAAAATAAGTAAACATTTAGCACACAAAAAAAAAACCTTAAAATACAATGAGAATTTTTTTTCTTCAAACGAGGGGGTCACACAAGATTTTATACAGTTTGGTACAACACAATTCTTCATACAAATCATCTTAATTCACACAGTCTATATAAACAGATTCAGCAACTTTCTGCAAATCCGTGAATTCAATTTCTCATTTAAGGCACAGTGGGAGTAAATATACATCAAAATTACCAACTAAATAAGAGTACAAGAGTACAATATTAAATGTCTGAAATGAAGATTTTACATGTAAAAATGTTTCGGCAAATAAGGGAGATCCCTGGAAATAAGGGAGAGATTGCTATTCTAGTGCCAATATAACTTATTAGTGAATCTAGCCCAGCAACACATTCAGTTTCTCAAATCATTACAAGGAGCTACTCCAAAAATATTAGGCAGTACATGACAATCCCTCATCTGAGAGAATGGCTGCTTGTTTTCGTTATCTCTGACAAGTGCTACCTATTATGGTGAACCGTCTCTCGTAATGATAAATGCTTACGAGTTTTGTTTGGGAACATGTATTCGCCAGAGGTGGGTATCAAGTGCAGGCATTATAGAGAAGAGATTTATTTCCATATAGTGTACCACAAGGGACACTCCGTATGGTTGTAATTGCAAATGTAACGCGTATGTTTCTAGCAAATTGTGTTTGACTTCTTCAGATATATTTTTTAATGTGTCTATATATATATATATAGAAAGAAAGTCTGGCAGTGAAAACAAAGTCATTACTGTTTTTCCCTGACTCAAATGGCTGCTGAAATGAAATCCGATTTTGAGATTTCATTTCTTAAAGGGGCATTGAAGGGACATATAGCCCAACATTTTCTTTCATGATTGAGATCGAAATAAAAAAAAAAAAAAAGTTACCAATTTAGCTCTGTTGTCAAATTGTCTTTGTTCTCTTGTTATTATTTGTTGAAGAGATATCTAGATAGGTCTGGAGCACTACAGGACAGAAAAATAGTGCTGACATCTAGTGTTCTTGCTATTGTATAACATTCTTGTAACACTGCTACCATATAGAACGGCAGACACGTGCACACTCTCGAACTTACCTTCTTGTTTTTCAACAAAGGATAACAAGAAAACAAAGACAAGTGTTAATAAAAGTACATTGGAAAGTTGTTTAACATTGAATGTTCTATCTGAATCATGAAAGATAAATGTGGGGCTTTATGTCCTTTTAATAAAACACTGACATTTTAACAATTAAAAAGGTTTAAAGGGATACAAATGGCAAAAAGTTAAGAGTAAAGATGTGTAGGCCCATAGGAGTTTAGGAGCGCGCACGTGTCCTTAGCACCTGATGGTATCAGTGTTTGTAACAATGTTATACATAGTTGCAAACATGGCTACCACAGGGTGTTAAAGACACGTACGAGCTATATCGTGTTTTCGCGTCCGTTTGCGTGGAAGTTAAATTCCGCTCGTATTACAAGTTGAAAGTAAATGTTTACGTGTGAGCGCAATCTTGATTTACGCTAGATGATTATGGCAACCTCAGAGCTCTGTTTAACTGTTACGCTCCAACAACAAGTGTCACAAAAAGCATAAAAAATAAATTACGAAGTACAGTTCGTAAATAACAGTTCGAAGTACACTCAAAAACATAATTTATGCTTACCTGATAAATTCCTTTCTTCTGTAGTGTGATCAGTCCACGGGTCATCATTACTTCTGGGATATTACTCCTCCCCAACAGGAAGTGCAAGAGGATTCACCCAGCAGAGCTGCATATAGCTCCTCCCCTCTACGTCACTCCCAGTCATTCGACCAAGGACCAACGAGAAAGGAAAAGCCAAGGGTGAAGTGGTGACTGGAGTATAAATTAAAAAATATTTACCTGCCTTAAAAACAGGGCGGGCCGTGGACTGATCACACTACAGAAGAAAGGAATTTATCAGGTAAGCATAAATTATGTTTTCTTCTGTTAAGTGTGATCAGTCCACGGGTCATCATTACTTCTGGGATACCAATACCAAAGCAAAAGTACACGGATGACGGGAGGGATAGGCAGGCTCTTTATACAGAAGGAACCACTGCCTGAAGAACCTGTCTCCCAAAAATAGCCTCCGATGAAGCAAAAGTGTCAAATTTGTAAAATTTGGAAAAAGTATGAAGCGAAGACCAAGTTGCAGCCTTGCAAATCTGTTCAACAGAGGCCTCATTCTTGAAGGCCCAAGTGGAAGCCACAGCTCTAGTAGAATGAGCTGTAATTCTTTCAGGAGGCTGCTGTCCAGCAGTCTCATAAGCTAAACGAATTATGCTACGAAGCCAAAAAGAAAGAGAGGTAGCGGAAGCTTTTTGACCTCTCCTCTGCCCAGAGTAAATGACAAACAGAGAAGACGTTTGTCGAAATTCCTTAGTTGCCTGTAAGTAAAATTTTAGAGCACGGACTACATCCAGGTTGTGCAGTAGACGTTCCTTCTTTGAAGAAGGATTTGGGCATAAAGAAGGAACAACAATCTCTTGATTGATATTCCTGTTAGTAACTACCTTAGGTAAGAACCCAGGTTTAGTACGCAGGACTACCTTATCCGAATGAAAAATCAAATAAGGAGAATCACAATGTAAGGCTGATAATTCAGAGACTCTTCGAGCCGAGGAAATAGCCATTAAAAATGGAACTTTCCAAGATAACAACTTTATATCAATGGAATGAAGGGGTTCAAACGGAACGCCCTGTAAAACATTAAGAACAAGGTTTAAACTCCATGGTGGAGCAACAGTTTTAAACACAGGCTTAATCCTGGCCAAAGCCTGACAAAAAGCCTGGACGTCAGGAACTTCTGACAGACGTTTGTGTAACAGAATGGACAGAGCTGAGATCTGTCCCTTTAATGAACTAGCAGATAAACCCTTTTCTAAACCTTCTTGTAGAAAAGACAATATCCTAGGAATCCTAACCTTACTCCAAGAGTAACCTTTGGATTCACACCAATATAGGTATTTACGCCATATCTTATGGTAAATCTTTCTGGTAACAGGTTTCCTAGCCTGTATTAAGGTATCAATAACTGACTCAGAAAACCCACGTCTTGATAAAATCAAGCGTTCAATTTCCAAGCAGTCAGCTTCAGAGAAGTTAGATTTTGATGTTTGAAGGGACCCTGTATCAGAAGGTCCTGTTTCAGAGGTAGAGACCAAGGTGGACAGGATGACAAGTCCACCAGGTCTGCATACCAAGTCCTGCGTGGCCACGCAGGTGCTATTAGAATCACTGATGCTCTCTCTTGTTTGATTCTGGCAATCAATCGAGGAAGTAACGGGAAGGGTGGAAACACGCAAGCCATCCTGAAGTCCCAAGGTGCTGTCAGAGCATCTATCAGGACTGCTCCTGGATCCCTGGATCTGGACCCGTAACGAGGAAGCTTGGCGTTCTGTCGAGACGCCATGAGATCTATCTCTGGTTTGCCCCAACGTCGAAGTATTTGGGCAAAGACCTCCGGATGAAGTTCCCACTCCCCCGGATGAAAAGTCTGACGACTTAAGAAATCCGCCTCCCAGTTCTCCACTCCCGGGATGTGGATTGCTGACAGGTGGCAAGAGTGAGACTCTGCCCAGCGAATTATCTTTGATACTTCCATCATAGCTAGGGAGCTTCTTGTCCCTCCCTGATGGTTGATGTAAGCTACAGTCGTGATGTTGTCCGACTGAAACCTGATGAACCCCCGAGTTGTCAACTGGGGCCAAGCCAGGAGGGCATTGAGAACTGCTCTCAATTCCAGAATGTTTATTGGCAGGAGACTCTCCTCCTGACTCCATTGTCCCTGAGCCTTCAGAGAATTCCAGACGGCACCCCAACCTAGAAGGCTGGCGTCTGTTGTTACAATTGTCCAGTCTGGTCTGCTGAATGGCATCCCCCTGGACAGATGTGGCCGAGAAAGCCACCATAGAAGAGAATTTCTGGTCTCTTGATCCAGATTCAGAGAAGGGGATAAGTCTGAGTAATCCCCATTCCACTGACTTAGCATGCACAGTTGCAGTGGTCTGAGGTGTAAGCGTGCAAAGGGTACTATGTCCATTGCCGCTACCATTAAGCCGATTACCTCCATGCATTGAGCCACTGACGGGTGTTGAATGGAATGAAGGGTGCGGCAAGCACTTTGAAGTCTTGTTAGCCTGTCCTCTGTCAGGTAAATCTTCATTTCTACAGAATCTATAAGAGTCCCCAGGAAGGGAACTCTTGTGAGTGGAACGAGTGAACTTTTCTTTTCGTTCACCTTCCATCCATGTGACCTTAGAAATGCCAGCACTAACTCTGTATGAGACTTGGCAGTTTGAAAACTTGAAGCTTGTATCAGAATGTCGTCTAGGTATGGAGCTACCGAGATTCCCCGCGGTCTTAGTACCGCCAGAAGAGCACCCAGAACCTTTGTGAAGATTCTTGGAGCTGTAGCCAATCCGAATGGAAGAGCCACAAACTGGTAATGCCTGTCTAGGAAGGCAAACCTTAGGTACCGATAATGATCTTTGTGAATCGGTATGTGAAGGTAAGCATCTTTTAAATCTACAGTGGTCATGTACTGACCCTCTTGGATCATAGGTAAAATTGTCCGAATAGTCTCCATCTTGAACGATGGAACTCTTAGGAATTTGTTTAGGATCTTTAAGTCCAGGATTGGTCTGAAAGTTCCCTCTTTTTTGGGAACCACAAACAGATTTGAGTAAAACCCCTGTCCCTGTTCCGATCGTGGAACTGGATGGATTACTCCCATTAACAAGAGCTCTTGTACGCAGCGTAGAAACGCCTCTTTCTTTGTCTGGATTGTTGACAATCTTGACAGATGAAATCTCTCTCTTGGAGGAGAGTATTTGAAGTCCAGAAGGTATCCCTGAGATATTATCTCTAGCGCCCAGGGATCCTGAACATCTCTTGCCCAAGCCTGGGCGAAGAGAGAAAGTCTGCCCCCCACTAGATCCGATCCCGGATCGGGGGCCCTCAATTCATGCTGTTTTAGGGGCAGCAGCAGGTTTCCTAGTCTGCTTGCCCTTGTTCCAGGACTGGTTAGGTTTCCAGCCTTGTCTGTAGCGAGCAACAGCTCCTTCCTGTTTTGGTGCAGAGGAAGTTGATGCTGCTCCTGCTTTGAAATTACGAAAGGAACGAAAATTAGACTGTCTAGTCTTGGCTTTGGCTTTGTCCTGAGGCAGGGCATGGCCTTTACCTCCTGTAATGTCAGCGATAATCTCTTTCAACCCGGGCCCGAATAAGGTCTGCCCTTTGAAAGGTATATTAAGCAATTTAGACTTAGAAGTAACATCAGCTGACCAGGATTTTAGCCACAGCGCCCTGCGTGCCTGAATGGCGAATCCTGAATTCTTCGCCGTAAGTTTAGTAAGATGTACTACGGCCTCCGAAATGAATGAATTAGCTAGTTTAAGGACTCTAAGCCTGTCCGTAATGTCGTCCAGAGTAGCTGAACCAATGTTCTCTTCCAGAGACTCAATCCAGAATGCCGCTGCAGCCGTGATCGGCGCAATGCATGCAAGGGGTTGCAATATAAAACCTTGTTGAACAAACATTTTCTTAAGGTAACCCTCTAATTTTTTATCCATTGGATCTGAAAAAGCACAGCTATCCTCCACCGGGATAGTGGTACGCTTAGCTAAGGTAGAAACTGCTCCCTCCACCTTAGGGACCGTTTGCCATAAGTCCCTTGTGGTGGCGTCTATTGGAAACATTTTTCTAAATATCGGAGGGGGTGAGAACGGCACACCGGGTCTATCCCACTCCTTAGTAACAATTTCAGTAAGTCTCTTAGGTATAGGAAAAACCTCAGTACTCGTCGGTACCGCAAAATATTTATCCAACCTACACATTTTCTCTGGTATTGCAACTGTGTTACAATCATTCAGAGCCGCTAACACCTCCCCTAGTAATACACGGAGGTTTTCCAGTTTAAATTTAAAATTTGAAATATCTGAATCCAGTCTGTTTGGATCAGAACCGTCACCCACAGAATGAAGCTCTCCGTCCTCATGTTCTGCCACCTGTGACGCAGTGTCTGACATGGCCCTAATATCATCAGCGCACTCTGTTCTCACCCCAGAGTGATCACGCTTACCTCTTAGCTCTGGTAATTTAGCCAAAACCTCAGTCATAACAGTAGCCATATCCTGTAATGTGATTTGTAATGGCCGCCCAGATGTACTCGGCGCTACAATATCACGCACCTCCCTCTGAGCGGGAGATGTAGGTACTGACACGTGAGGCGAGTTAGTCGGCATAACTCTCCCCTCGTTGTTTGGTGAAATTTGTTCAATTTGTACAGATTGACTTTTATTTAAAGTAGCATCAATACAGTTAGTACATAAATTTCTATTGGGCTCCACTTTGGCATTGCAACAAATGACACAGGTATCATCCTCTGAATCAGACATGTTTAACACACTAGCAAATAAACTTGTAACTTGGAAATACAATTCAATTAGAATAATATTAAAACGTACTGTGCCTTTAAGAAGCACAGAAGATCTATGACAGTTGAAAATTAATAAATTGAAACAGTTATAGCCTCAATCCTTGTAAATAACACAACTTTAGCAAAGGTTTAATCCCATTAGCAAAGATAACAAATTCTGAAAGCAGGAAACAAATTACAGAATAAACGTTTTTTATCTCAGT